>NC_041382.1:752985298-752986979 GCF_002162155.2 Triticum dicoccoides
AATAAAGAGGAACAAGAAGAAGAAAAAAGAGAAGAAGAGAAGAAGAAGAAAAAAAAAGAAGAAAGATAGAGGGTCGTCGAGGGTCAGGGTCGCCGAACGGTAGAGGAAACCCTAAATAGAAAGTATCGTGGGTGTGAGATACATGTGGCCGTCGGTGTCGGACACTACATCCACGTCCCACAAGTGACATGGGCGTCAAAGCCCGCGCCACTTGTGGGACGTGGATGTAGTGTCCGACACCGACGGTACATGTATCTCACACCGACGATACTTTCTATTTGGGGTTTCTCCTCTACCGCTCGGCGACCCTCGACGACCCTCGTTCCCGATAAAATAAAGAGGAAGAAGAAGAAAAAAAAGAGGAAAAGAAAGAATAGAGGAGTTCTTTTTTTATCCTCTTCTTCCTCTCATGTTCGAGAGGATCGCCGAGGGGTCGGAAGGTTGCCTAGTGTCAAAGGATTCAACAAAACCATGTCTTCATCATTAGGCGAAAGTAACAGGTGCATGATGGTACGAAGCTCTCCAAAGTTATTTTGGAACGGAGTCCCAGATAGGATAATTCGCTTTTTGGTACAAAGTTCAGCAAGAACCTTCCAAATATCGTTATTTGGAAGGCCTTTGCTGAAATTCATACAAAAAGGCAAATTATCCTATCCGGGACACCATTCCAAAATAACTTTGGAGGACTTCATCATGCCCTGGTTACTTCCGGCTAATGATGAAGCCATGGATTTCTTTAATACTTTGACACTAGGAAACCTCTCTCGACCCCTCGGCGATCCTCGACCCCTCGAACCCTCGACGACCCTGGAACCCTCGACCCCTAGACGCCCCTGGAACCCTTGACCCTATAGAACCCTCGACCCTGAAACCCTCGACCCTTGACCCCTTAAGAAGAGGAAGAAGAAGAAAAAAAGAGGAGAAGAAGAAAGAATAGAGGAGAAGAAGTTTTCTTCTCCTCTATTCCTTCTTCTTCTCCTCTTTTTTTCTCCTCTTCTTCCCGACCCTCGCCCCCTCGAACACTTGGCAACCCTCGACCCTCTACCCTAGCTAGTTCCCGACCCTCGCCCCCTCGATCCCTCGAACACTCGGCAACCCTCGACCCTCTACCCTAGTTAGTTCCCAACTCTCGCCCCCACGAACCCTCGAACACTCGATGACCCTCGAACCCTCGGCGACCCCCTCCCCCCATCATGTCGAAGTTATCGGGGAGGGGGTATATCGACCCCCCTCATGTCGAAGTTATCTGGTAGGGGGTATATCGACAACGACATACCCCATACATACATACATACATACATAGCCACATGCATCCATACATATATGAACAAAATTAATATCTACTAATTAACAACCTAAATAAAAAACTAATACATATCTGCATGCACACACATATACACTGCACACACATACACATATACACTACACACATGCATACATATCTCAAAAAAACTAATAGAGGCGGGCAGCGGAGGCGGGGTGCGGCGGCAAACCGGCGACGGCGCGGCAAGCGGAGCGCGTCCAGGCGGCGGCGTCGAGGAAGAGCACGGCGGGCGGCGGCGGCGAACCGGCGGCGGCGCGGCAAGCGGAGCACGGTCAAGCGGCGTCATCGGGGCGCGGCAAGAGAGCACGGCTGGCGGCGGCGGTAGGGCGCGGCGGGGGGAGAGGAGGAGAGGAGGGG
>NC_041382.1:752987350-753001497 GCF_002162155.2 Triticum dicoccoides
CAGCAGCCCAAAGGGCGGGAAGCGGCGGCCTTTGGTCCCGGTTGGTGACACCAACCGGGACTACAGAGGGGCATTGGTCACGGTCCGTGGCACCAACCGTGACCAATGCCCCCTTTAGTCCCGGTTGGTGCCACCAACCGGGACCAAAGGCCTTGTGCTGCCCCGCGCCCAAATGTTTAGTCCCACCTCCCTACTTGAGAGGGAGCCGCACCTGTTTATAAGGTGGGTGCGCCTTCCCTCTCGAGCTCCTCTCCAAAGCAGGCTTTCGGGCCTAACCGTGCAATGTGTGCCTGTGGGCCTACTAGGCCTCCCGCGGGCCTAAATCCTGGCCCATGGTAGGGTTTCTAGTCGTATTCAGGCCGTGGGTGCCCAGTAGGTGGCATTTTTTTTTGTTTTTTTGTTTTTTTTGTTTCTACTTACAACAAAATACTTATTGTTGCTATATTTAATTATTTTCCAGTTTTTTTGTTTTGTTTTCTGCATTATTTATTTTGTTTTGTTTTTTGCTTTATTTTTTAATTCTTTTTGCTTTTAGTTTTAGAAAAATTATAAACTTTCTGTTAGTGCCATTAGTTTTCCAATTTGAAAACACTTTTTTTGTTTTTTTGTTTTCTTTGTTGCTTTATTTATTTTATTTTGTTTCTACTTACAACAAAATACTTATTGTTGCTATTTTCATTTTTTTCTAGTTTTTTTGTTTTGTTTTCAGTATTATTTATTTTCTATTGTTTTTTGATTTATTTTTTAATTCTTTTTGCTTTTAGGTGAGCAAAATTATAAACTTTCTGTTGCTTTATTTATTTTATTTTGTTTCTACTTACAACAAAATACTTATTGTTGCTATTTTTCCAGTTTTTTTGTTTTGTTTTCTGCATTATTTATTTTCTTTTGTTTTTTGCTTTATTTTTTATTCTTTTTGCTTTTACTTTTAGAAAGTTGAAAGTTGAAAGTTGGCATGGGCCAGGGACTAATGGTCATGGTATTACGAGGGCCGACCCATAAGACATGAAAGCATTTCAAATGAACTCTGGAAAAGTTGAAAGTTGGCATGATATCATAATTTTTCACCCACATAGCATGTGCATGTACGAAACGGACAATGGTAGCATGTTCGTGTGTTACAAAGTTGGCATGGTATCATCATAATAGTTGCGGGAGAAAGTCTTCACTTTTTCTTCGCTTGTTTCATTTGCTTATTGCATTGTAACCATGGATAATTTTCATTGTTTATCAGGATGCTTGGGTCAGCCTTGACATTGAAGGGAGGAATTTCATGAAACTTTTCATAATCTTCAGACATGTCTGTCTTGCCGTCCACTCCCAGGATGTCCCTTTTTCCTGAAAGAACTATGTGGCGCTTTGGCTCATCGTATGATGTACTCTCTTCCTTATCTTTTCTCTTTCTCGGTTTGGTAGACATGTCATTCACATAGATAACCTGTGCCACATCATTGGCTAGGACGAACGGTTCGTCAGTGTACCCAAGATTTTTCAGATCCACTGTTGTCATTCCGTACTGTGGGTCTACCTGTACCCCGCCGCCTAACAGATTGACCCATTTGCAATTAAACAAAGGGACCTTAAAATCAGGTCCGTAGTCAAGTTCCCATATGTCCACTATGTAACCATAATATGTGTCATTTCCGCTCTCGGTTGTTGCATCAAAACGGACACCGCTGTTTTGGTTGGTGCTCTTTTGATCTTGGGCGATCGTGTAAAATGTATTCCCATTTATCTCCTATCCTTTGTAAGTCAATACAGTCAAAGATGGTCCCCTGGACAACAAGTACAACTAATCACAAACAGTGTTGTCACCTCTGAGACGTGTTTCCAACCAACTGCTGAAAGTCCTGATGTGTTCACATGTAATCCAGTCGTCGCACTGTTCTGATTGTTTGGAGCGGAGACTGTTCTTGTGTTCATCGACATACGGGGTCACCAAGGTAGAGTTCTGTAGAACTGTGTAGTGTGCTTGAGACCAAGAACATCCGTCCCTGCATATTATTGAGTCTCTTCCAAGAGTGCCTTTTCCAGTCAGTCTCCCCTCATACCGCGATTGAGGGAGACCTATCTTCTTAAGGCCAGGAATGAAGTCAACACAAAACCCGATAACATCCTCTGTTTGATGGCCCATGGAGATGCTTCCTTCTGGCCTAGCGCGGTTACGGACATATTTCTTTAGGACTCCCATGAACCTCTCAAAGGGGGACATATTGTGTAGAAATACGGGCCCCAGGATGACAATCTCGTCGACTAGATGAACTAGGACGTGCGTCATGATATTGAAGAAGGATGGTGGGAACACCAGCTCGAAACTGACAAGACATTGCGCCACATCACTCCTTAGCCTTGGTACGATTTCTGGATCGATCACCTTCTAAGAAATTGCATTGAGGAATGCACATAGCTTCACAATGGCTAATCGGACGTTTTCCGGTAGAAGCCCCCTCAATGCAACCGGAAGCAGTTGCGTCATAATCACGTGGCAGTCATGAGACTTTAGGTTCTGAAACTTTTTCTCTGGCATATTTATTATTCCCTTTATATTCGACGAGAAGCCAGTCGTGACCTTCATACTGAGCAGGCATTCAAAGAAGATTTCTTTCTCTTTTTTGTAAGAGCGTAGCTGGCAGGAGCTTTATACTGCTTCGGAGGCTTGCCGTCTTTTTCGTGCAAACGTTGCAGGTCCTCCCGTGCCTCAGGTGTATCTTTTGTCTTCCCATACACGCCCAAGAAGCCTAGCAGGTTCACGCAAAGGTTCTCCGTCACGTGCATCACGTCGATTGAGGAGCGGACCTCTAGGTCTTTCCAGTAGGGTAGGTCCCAAAATATAGATTTCTTCTTCCACATGGGTGCGTGTCCCTCAGCGTCATTCAGAACAGCTAGTCCACTGGGACCCTTTCCAAAGATTACGTAGTGTAAATCATTGACCATAGCAAGTACGTGATCACTGGTACGCATGGCGGGCTTCTTCCGGTGATCTGCCTCGCCTTTGAAATGCTTGCCTTTCTTTCGACATTGATGGTTGGTCGGAAGAAATCGACGATGGCCCAGGTACACATTCTTCATGCATTTGTCCAGGTATATACTTTTAGTGCCATCTAAACAGTGCGTGCATGCGTGGTATCCTTTGTTTATCTATCCTGAAAGGTTACTGAGAGTGGGCCAATCGTTGATGGTCACGAACAGCAACGCCTTAAGGTTAAATTCCTCCTGTCTGTGCTCATCCCACGTACGTACACCGTTTCCATTCCATGGCTGTAAAAGTTCTTCAACTAATGGCCTTAGGTACACATCAATTTCGTTGCCGGGTTGCTTAGGGCCTTGGATGAGAACTGGCATCATAATGAACTTCCGCTTCATGCACATCCAAGGAGGAAGGTTATACATACATAGAGTCACGGGTCAGGTGCTGTGATTGCTGCTCTGCTCCCCGAAAGGATTAATGCCATCCGCGCTTAAGGCAAACCATACATTCCTCGGGTCCTTTGCAAACTCATTCCAGTACTTTCTCTCGATTTTTCTCCACTGTGACCCGTCAGCGGGTGCTCTCAACTTCCCATCTTTCTTTCGGTTCTCACTGTGCCATCGCATCAACTTGGCATGCTCTTTGTTTCTGAACAGACGTTTCAACCGTGGTATTATAGGAGCATACCACATCACCTTCGCAGGAACCCTCTTCCTGGGGGGCTCGCCGTCAACATCACCAGGGTCATCTCGTCTGATCTTATATCGCAATGCACCGCATACCGGGCAGGCGTTCAGATCCTTGTATGCACCGCGGTAGAGGATGCAGTCATTAGGGCATGCATGTATCTTCTCCACCTCCAATCCTAGAGGGCATACGACCTTCTTTGCTGCGTATGTACTGTTGGGCAATTCGTTATCCTTTGGAAGCTTCTTCTTCAATATTTTCAGTAGCTTCTCAAATCCTTTGTCAGCCACAGCATTCTCTGCCTTCCACTGCAGGAATTCCAGTACGGTACCGAGCTTTGTGTTGCCATCTTCGCAATTAGGGTATAACCCTTTTTGTGATCCTCTAACATGCGATCGCACTTCAGCTTCTCCTTTTAACTTTCGCATTGCGTCCTTACATCGACAATGACCTGGCGGAGATCATCATCATCGGGCACATCGTCTGTTTTCTCTTGATCTTCAGCAGCTTCACCCGTTGCAGCATCATTGGGCACATCGTCCGGTTCCTCTTGATCTTCACCAGCTCCCCCTGTTGCAGCATCACCTTATTCAGGGGGCACATAGTTGTCATCGTACTCTTCTTCTTCGCCGTCTTCCATCATAACCCCTATTTCTTCGTGCTTCGTCCAAACATTATACTGTGGCATGAAACCCTTGTAAAGCAGGTGGGAGTGAAGGATTTTCCGGTTAGAGTAAGACCTCGTATTCCCATATTCAGTGCATGGACAACACATAAAACCATTCTGCTTGTTTGCCTCAGCCGCATCGAGAAACTCATGCACGCCCTTAATGTACTCGCAGATGTGTCTGTCACCGTACATCCATTGTCGGTTCATCTGCGTGCATTATATATAATTAAGTGTCCAAATTAATAGAAGTTCATCATCACATTAAAACCAAAGTGCATACATAGTTCTCATCTAACAACATATAGCTCTCCAGAGCATCTAATTAATTAAACCATACATTGAAACAATGTAAAACATTTCAATGCGAAAAGAAATGCGATCATAATCGCAACCAAGGTAACAATTGATCCAATGGCATAATGATACCAAGCCTCGGTATGAATGGCATATTTTCTAATCTTTCTAATCTTCAAGCACATTGCATCCATCTTGATCTTGTGATCATCGACGACATCCGCAACATGCAACTTCAATATCATCTTCTCCTCCTCAATTTTTTTTATTTTTTCCTTCAACAAATTGTTTTCTTCTTCAACTAAATTTAACCTCTCGACAATAGGGTTGGTTGGCATTTCCGATTCACATACATCCTACATAAATAAAATCTATGTCATGTTGGTCGGCATAATTTTCATAAACAATAAATGAACCAATAGTTATAAAGATAATATATATACCACATCCGAATCATAGACAGGACGAGGGCCGACGGGGGCGGATACCAAAACCATCGCACTATATAAGATGCAATAATAAAAGTAAGAAAATAATACAAGTATCTATGTAAACATACAAGTAAGAATATTTTTCCTTTCAGAAAGAAGATAAGAACAAGAGGCTCACCACGATGGTGCCGGCGATGAGCTCGGCGCGGGTGATCGACGGCGGTGAAGACGGGGACGGGGCGTGACGGACCGCTAAACCTAGACAAATATTATGGAAAATGGAGTTTGGAGATCGAGCTTGGAGAGGAGAAAGCTTAAGTAGTGTGGCTCGGGCATTCCATCGAACACCTTGTGTGCATAGCAGGTGAGCTAGAGCACCACCAAGCCCTCTCCCCCTCGGCCAGAGAAAAACATAGCACTGGGGTGCTCTGCTCGCGAGCGAGGGGTATATATAGGCACCTCATTGGTCCCGGTTGGTGACATGAGCCGGGACTAAAGGGGAGCCTTTGGTCCCGGTTCAAGCCACGAACCGGGACCAATGGTGGTGGGCCAGGAGCGAGGCCCATTGGTGCCGGTTCATCCCACCAACCGGGACCAAAAGGTCCAGATGAACCGGGACCAATGGCCCACGTGGCCCGGCCGGCCCCCTGGGGTCACGAACCGGGACCAATGTCCACATTGGTCCCGGTTCTGGACTGAACCGGGATTAATGGGCTGATCCGGCCTGGACCAAAGCCCTGTTTTCTACTAGTGCTTGTAAGGGCATGTACAATGGTTGATAAGATAATCTTATCTTAAGTTTTGCATGTAATTTAGAGATGACAAAGAAAAATGTCTACAATGGGTCATCTCTTAGCATTATCTTCAATAACTAGCAATTCCTAAAAATGTGGTGAGACATATTGTGCTAAGAGATCATCTCTTGTCTTATCTTAAATAAGAGAAGACAAGCCTTCTCTTATGAGTTCTATCTTCTCCACCTCATCATTTATCCTACGTGGCACTCCTAAGATAACATCATTGTACATGCCCTAATGAGCACGGACTTCAGCATTGTACTCCTATTTACCATGCATTTCCCCCTTTTTTCTCATGCAAAATAAGAGCAAAAGGGGGGGTATACAATTTACCTAAGATTCTGCTCCTCCATCTCCACCAAATCACAAAAACGACCAGAAGAATAGCTGCTGCAGAAGCTAGAGGTGCCACAACCGGTACAATAGGAAACCTCTTACGGCCATCTGCTACATCTGTGGCAGCCAAAGCAAATCTAGTGAATTATTTCAAGACAAAAAATGGCCATGCTCCGTAGAATAAAATGGATAAGAGCACGAGAATGGATGTACATACCAAATTCTGATTCGGACAACCTCAAGTAGAGACTCTGCTCGCTGACAATGAGTCGAAGATCAACGATGGCATCCGCCCACATGACGCAGCCGCTACGATTGCCACCGCCTCGGATATCGGCGGCGGCGTAGGACAAGCACGAGCAGTCGGCGAGGCGCCTGTCCCGGCACTCCTCCAAAGTAGCCATATCAAGGTCCACCGTCGCATTTTGCGTGTCGGGAAACCTCACACCTGGCACCTCCCTGAAGCGGTCCGTCGTCGTCCCGCCGCCACAGTCCAGACGAGCATATCTCGCCGGCACCCGCCCGCATATTGCTTCATTTGCCACGCCGCCGGCGACACGGGGCTGAACCCCGGCACACAGCCGCAGAACGACGAGGACGCCGCCTCGGGGTCGCAGAGGCCAAACGCCCCGCACTTGCCGTAGGCATCGCAGGTACTGTCCCTCGCCCCCCTGCTGAAGAAGGAGACCCACGCCTGGGTGCTCGCGTCCCACACCAGCCGCCCCGCCACGCCGGTGTGGTTCACCACGACGCGAGTCAGCGGAGCGCCGGCCACGGCGGTGTACCCGTAGGTTATCTCCATCGGCCTGGCCGTGAGGCCCGTCACATGCAGCGGGTACCTGTCCTGGTACGTCAACGCCTCCGGGACGCCGTTGAAGTAGACCCCGTTCCAGGGGCCCGTGCGGTACGTCATCACGCCGCCGTACGTACCACGTGACGATCTCCGGCAGTCCGCTAGATTCCAGCGTGCGGCGGTAGTCTCCCGGAGACGGATCGTCGGCCGAGCGCCACGATGTGAGCTGCCACTCGGCTCCTGTCCAGAAGTTCCTGCCGAGCTTCATGCCGGACAGCAAGGTGTCGGACGGGTGATCGAACGACTGCCACAGGTAGGTGACACTGCTGCCGTTGCGCACGACCAGATTGCCGGACTCAAGAAGCTGGGCCGCCGCAGCAGTAGCGCCGCCGGAGAAATCCGATGACCAGAGCGTCCGACGAGAGCCGTCTAGCAGGAGGAGGGTGCCGCCGCCGTTGAACACCAACATGCCGGACATGTCGCCCAGCAGAGGGTCGGCGCGGTTGGCTACCCAGTAAACAGTGTCGTTGGACACCGAGAACCATATGCCCAGGCCCAGGTATCTCTTGGTGGACGCCCCGGGGGAGAAGAACCCCAGGGTGAACGAGCCGCCGGCTGAGACGAGCGTGTCGCCGTCGGTGAGGTTCTGGCCTATCTCGAGCTTGTCAGAACCGGAGGTTTGGGTGGAAAGGAGCAAAATGCATGCCAAGAAGAGCAGCAGGACGAGCTGGCGAGTTGGCCTCATGACGGAGAAGTTTCTTTGCGCTCTTCTTGCACGAAGCAGGGACATGCTAGTGATGTACATGGACTGCTTGAACCGGGAACGGGATGCCTTTTCTTCTTCTTCTTCCAAATAACAGAAGATAAATTATTGTGGACTAGTTCACCTTACGTACGGTTAACCTGGTAGATATTTATTTTTTACACGTCAATAGCGGGATTACGCAGGCCTGAACCTTATATTATTACTGAACTAAAACAATAGCATAGAGTTACAGTAAGGGGGAAAAGGAGAAGGAAAGTAAAACTACATGCCGGCAATAATCTCGCAGCAAGATGAGACAACATGTCTCCCCAATCACGCAACAGGGATGTTTATCAGCATTTTTGCATCGGTGAGACCAGAGCATCAGATCGTCCGCTGCTGCGTTAGCAATGTGGTGGACTCCAAGAGTTTCATTTCTGAACACCTTTGTGTTGCAACGCTTCCAAGTATTCCACAGGATAACAATGATCACAGTGGAGCGACTTATTTGGAAGTGCCCCAAGCGACATTTCCCCTAGGTTGGCCGGCCTTACCTCGAAGATATTGCTTAGGCCGTCAGCGACCCAAAGTACCGCCGCGGCCACATCAACTAAAGGCGCTACCATGGCAGTGAAACCGACGGCAACACAAACTAGAGAGCCAAGGCAGCGAGCCCACCAACACATGGGCCGGGCCGGACAAGTTGTTACTCCCAGGGCAGGCAGACTACAAGTACCCAGCCAAGACGCAGCGAACGGGCATCCGGGCTTGGATCACGAACGGCAACGGCGGCTTCCTCTTTTTCCTGTCATCTCCTACCTCCTGTACTCTCCCTCCTCCTCAACCTCTTGTAGCTGAGCTTGAACTTCCTGTAATGGAGTAATTCGAGTGATTCGTGAGTGGGTACATAACATAGGCCGTCCCAAAGAGGAAGTAGATGATTGTAGCAGAGCGGCAGGTGAGCGATGCTCTCGGTTGCACCACAGAAAGGGCATGCA
Organism: Triticum dicoccoides; assembly: GCF_002162155.2. Classification (NCBI taxonomy): domain Eukaryota; kingdom Viridiplantae; phylum Streptophyta; class Magnoliopsida; order Poales; family Poaceae; genus Triticum; species Triticum dicoccoides. Next base: position 752,996,070 of record NC_041382.1, read on the forward strand.
TCTGAAGTAGCGACCGATGCCCAAAGTCTTTGTTCGTTGGTGGAGACACGGCCCTTGTTAGCAAGCCAAATGAAAAATCGACATTTGTTTGGCGGACTCCGGTATAGCTCCCCACGTTTGTCTCGGATTTGCTTGAAAACGGACGTCCGGACCACTTCGTGGACTGATGGGAGTCCCCATTAAATGAAAAAAGTTGATACAAATGGTCTGGACACCACAATCCGGATATATACATGAGCTTTGAGGGTCTCCTTTGAAGATGTCTTTACCCCAGAGAGAAAGAAAACCCTTTAGCGCACATAACAGCGGCAAAGGCGTCCTAGGAGACAGAGTCGAAATCCTTATGAAAATCCAGTTTAAAGACAATGGAAGGAGATTTTCTTTTGAAACAAGTTTCAACTAAAGCTGCGCCAAAAAAGAAATTCTCAGCAATGCCTCGCTCCCGATGAAACCAGTTTGACTTTGGTGAATTAGATCTGACATGAGACAATGAACTCTGTTTGGCCAGGCATTTGGACACAATTTTTACGACGCAATTCTGAAGGGAGACATGCCTGTAATTTTCAGGGTGTTTAGCGCCTATTTTCTTAGGGAGACGCTCAATGTAGGCTTTGTTGATACGGCGAAGATGGGCAAAACAGGCGTGGAAATCCGTGAGAAGACTGAAAAGGTCATCCTTAACCAGAGTCCAATTGGAATTAAAGAACGCCGGTTCAAACCCATCTGGGCCTGGGTTAGCATTATTCAAATTTCAATTATTGATGTGACAGAAGGACAGGCCGATCATGCATTTTAGAAATATAAGCTCCAACAAGTGGCTAATTAATTCCACCTAGATTCATTACAATATTCGATCAAAGCAAGCCTCATCGGATGTGCTTATCTATAAGCCGCAATGTCAACGCAATACTTAAAAAAATTATTTTTCTGATTTTATGTTATGAGATGTCGAGGTGACATTGTAATGCCAGACCAACAACTCGATTTGGAACAATTCTTTGTCAATCTAGGCTTTGTTTTGATTTTATTTATTTATTTGCGAGATAGTTTGAATCCCCCTCCTTACATAGCAAACTATATATGTTGGCCTTATGGTTATCCATAGGGACGAGATATAAATTCTCTCAATCAATTAAAGAATGACAAGATATTATTTTATCACACATAACTAGATTTACTTGCCTTCTCTAAAATTCCAGTCAAATTTAGACCATAACTTCAGCAGACCTGAGTGGGGTGGCTGTACGTTGGGAAGGGGGTCAGCGCCTGCATAGGAGGACCCGTTTGGGGAAGGAATCGTCTTTTTCTTATATGAAAGACAGCAGCACCCTTTTTATTTCACTAAGTAAATGCCCTTTCATATATTGCCATCAGAGTCAACCAATTTTCCACGCAACAAGAGTGTGAAAAAACATGGTGTTTTAAGACACTACAATCTGTCTGATCTTTTAAACACATTTAATCTATTGCAGAGAGAAACATATGAATTTTCTATGCAAAAATATTCTATCTCTATATACTTTTTGCCGAATTTTTTTCCAATCTAATCATCAACTGTCAAGGTAGCAACACCAGAAGTAAAAAGTACATCCAGGTCCATAGACCATCTATCGACGACTACAAGCATTGGAGCAAGCCGATGTGCCGCCGGCATCGCCCTTCCCTCACCGGAGCCAGGCAAATCTTATTATAGTAGACAGTCGGGAAGTCGTCTTGCTAAGGCCCTATAAAACCAACGCACCAGAATAACAACTGTCGCCGATGAATAGAAGCGTCGATAGGAAGGATCGAACCTGTAGACACACGACCACTCCATCTTGTGAGAAGTGCCAAGAGAGTCTTGCTGTCCAAGAGCCAGAGCAATATCATCGAGATGTGGGGCTACCACCGGTTGTTGTTTATTGCTTCCTTAACAGTTACGTTTTTTCGGATGGAGATTCTGAATAGGGTTCGTGCAATAACTAACTACTGGTTGGGCATGCTATTGCGGGACGCTTCAGAGGAAGTTGTGCGTGTGTTTGCCTATCTTAAAGAAAAAAAAAAGGAAAAACAACCTTACCTTCATCTAAAATAAAATCCTCGCACGTGGATATCACATCCATCTCAAAAAAAAAGGAAAAACCTAGAAAAACTTTTCTCAAATATAAAAAGGAAAAAAAGTCCCAATTCCATCTTCCAAAAATAATCTCCAAAAAATTTAAAAAATTCTTCCCGTCGCTAACCAGCATGCGCCACATGACATAGCTTGTTGGCCGCCCTTCCCGTGCACCTTAATGCGTTTGATAGCTCAGAGATAGTTAGAGTCATAATCATGTAATATATTATTATGAACTTATGATTCAGAATTAGAAAAAAAATGCTCTTCTTTAGTCCGTGCTGCCCAACTTTTCTTTGATGCTCCGGCATTGGGTGTCACCCGTCTCATTTACACTTGATACATGCACAGTCCTCACACTCTCCGTGTTTCACTACACGAAATTGCTTTACACACGACACTACACGCACGATCTGCGAACGATGCATCCTCCCCAACAGCGATTCCTGCATGCACGCTAGCTTTTGATGCTGCAAGTAGGATCGTGCAGGCGTCGGTTGTAAAACTGTCGTCCGTGTAGCAGCGCTGATTGTCATGACAAAGGCGACAATGCAGTTAAACTAATCAAAAGAAATAATTAAGTAATATGTACAAGGTCAGTTGAACTATTAATTAGTGAAGGAAGCTAAGCGCCTCATGGAAGGCAACTGGATGGTGAACCTCATCAAGATGGACCATAGTAAAAAAAATGTGCTAACCATGGTATGGCTGCAGCAGTTAGATGTCAATAACACATGGCCTATTGGCTGCGAAATATTTCTTTCGAAGTTAGGGAAGTTATCCCGCAAATGACGAAACCCTTGTGAGTGACAAATTTGATCTTGACGCACCATAAGGATATGCGATTGACAAAGCGAGCGACCTGGGGTACCGGGCTGTGGTGAAGACCATGATCTCCATGACATCTAGCATGATAGAGCCAGGATGAAGACAGCGGTTATTTTTTGCCAAAAAATCAGAGTTCATACATATTATATACCAGAGCAGTATACGTTAGTGATGTTTTGTTACTGATAATTAACATAAGTTTTTATTGAGTGCTCTCAAAATTAGAATATCATATTAGAATTCTAAGGTTAGTCAGTACAATAGAATATATGGAAATGAAGCACCGAAATCACACACGTCGTGGTTCCCTCATAAAAATGCATTGTTGTGGACAAATCGAATCATTGGCACGGTTATTAAAGGATGTAACCCCCCGAACCAACATGTGCTTGGATGGTTAGGTGGACAGTGGTATTTCCAGCCCACCAGAATTCAAGTCCTGGTGCTCGCATATATTCTGGATTTATTTTAGGATTTCCGGCTATGCGCGTTCAGTGGGAGCAGACATTTCTGTCGACTGCGAGGCGCCTACGTATATATGAGCGCTTTGCGTTTGTACTGTGTTAAAAAAAGATGTAACCCCTAATTTAACACAAAAACACGCTAGTCCAGTTGGTTATTGACTAGGTGTAACAAGCCCAGCGGTGCAACTACGAAGTGATACATGAAAATTGTTAGTCCATGTAGCAACCGGTGAATAGTTTAGTACCACCTCGCACATTGCCGGACGAAAATCTGGACATTGAACATAGGACAGATGAAAATTTCGGAGAAAGGCGCCGTCGTTTAGTAGTAAGTATAAATTTAGATTTCAATTGGATTTGGATTTAGATTTAGATAGTAGGGATATAGCGATAATAGACAAACATTAATGTGCCTGTAATTGCTAGCATATTCCCAAAGCAAACAGGCTAGTGTGCAAGGGCCAAAAGTTATTATAGACCTTGCAACATAGAAATTCTATAGGAGTACTAATTTTGGAGGACCGATGCTATGTGATTACACACCATGTCTCATTTACGAGCAGACTCGAAGGGGGATGCCGCATGAGGTGATGGTCTTGCGGGCTTGAGGCCCTTTGATGTAGTACTTGTACCTCGGATGTTGCGAGTACGCACAAAAGCAATCCTGTTGTGCCCGAAGGGTTGATCAGCAAAATGCGGCTGGCGCCGTACCATAGCTGATAGCTGGATTGCATTCCGCAAGCCTCAATGTAACGCATTCCGGCTCTGCCGCCACCACCACCAACACCACACACATTGCGACTGCCGCTGTCCTAGCCATCATCTTCGATGTGGGCAACTTCTCACTAAACACAACGTCCTCAAGTTTCTGTGTCTATTATCGAATAGAGAGTTTGTGTGTGAAAGTAAGCGAAAGCGCATTGCTTCCATTTATAGGCGTCAAGAATTATTGAGTACCAAATTTGACCCTGTGATATTCTACATATAGCAATTATACGTATAATTGGATGTAGATGACTAGTTAGCTAGGAGTACTTTAATTACGATTTGTTGGCTATGTACATCACGTTAGAAAATTAAGCAGCTATTTGCATCGTAGTACTATCATTTTTAATCTCAACATTACATTGTGCCAAATAAGGCCGCACTGAGATGGATGGCCAGCTAGTATCCTGTAATTATGTTTTGTTGGCTACAATTAATTATGACGTACTACTATATTTGTGGCGTTTTTTTCTCGTATATATTGTTTTCTTTACGATTAGTTAGAGAGAGAGAGAGATGGAGAATGCAAAAACGTACTGAAATAGCGTCTAAATTATGTCTTTTATGTACATCTTCCTATGTATATAGTGAGAATATCTCATACATTTCATATGACAATATGTATGCAAGTATATTCCTGCTCTTTTGCTATGGTCATATTATAAATTTAAAATTATAGGTTTTACATTAAAAAATGGACCCATAATATTTCTTTTCATTCTCTACATGGACAATACAGTAGTCAACCTCAACCATACGTTTTTTTAGCGGTAACTCAACCGCATGTAGAACGGTAGAAGTCCCTTCCTTTTTATGAGAGATGTTGCGTGAAAACCGTCCAGCAGAACCCACTTACAAGATGATTCGCCAAAAAAATGCCGTCTTGGCCTCTCATGTCTCCTCTTCAAGAAAAGCTTAGGGTTCGTCCACCTACCGCCGGCGCTGTTGTTGGTCCGCCTCGGTGGCCTTAGGGCCATGGGGGCGTGGTGGATCCCGGTCCTTACCCACTGGTGGAAAAAGGGCCTTTGGTCGCGGTTCGCAACTGCCATTAGTCGCGGTTGCGCAACCGCGACAGACCGTGCGCGACTAAAGGCCCCCCCCCCCTTTAGTCGCGGTTGCTTAAGAACCGCGACTAAAGGCCCGTCCACGTGGGCGCCAGGTGGCCGTCGGGGCGGAGGACCTTTAGTCGCGGTTCTTCTGGCCAACCGCGACTAAAGGCCGCCGCAGGTTTAGGGTTTTAGCCCCCCCCCCCTAAACCTGTTTTCTGTTTAATTTG
>NC_041382.1:753001507-753007649 GCF_002162155.2 Triticum dicoccoides
CGGTTCGTCTGCCGAACCGCGACTAAAGACTTCATTAGTCGCGGTTCCTACACTTTCGCGACTAATGGGGCTGGACGGAAGCCTCTTTTTCTACCAGTGACCAGCGGGAGGGCTGTGTATTTAGATGTTTTTTCGTGTTTTGTTAGGGTTTGTGTCCTGCTCAGGAAGATGAGACGGTCGCGGCTTCTGAAGATGGAATAAAGTTTTCCCCACCCAGCTTCCGTCCTAATGGTATGTTTAGCACTGTCGGTGGGTGTGTGGATGTGTGTCTCCGGCGGATCTGTCTTCAGTGGATTTGGTCGGATCTGATCGTTGTTTGTCTACGTTCGTGTGTCTTCAGATTGAATCCTTTCGATCTACGCTACTCTTTATCGGCGGCGGTTGCTATTCTGGTGTGCTGGTTCTACGGGGTCTTAGCACGACGACTTCTAGACTGTCTACTACAACAAGTTTTTTCCCGGCTCCGGCGAGGGAGGGGCGATGACGCGGCACGCCTTCGGCTCGCTCCAATGCTTGTAATCGCCGCTAGGTGGTCTATGGATCTGGATGTAATTATTATTATTTCTCGTGTTCGTTATACTGCCATGATTGAATATGAATAGATTGAAAGTTTTCAGCCCCCAAAAAAATGAGATGTTGTGATTTGGGGGACTCCCTATGCAACGCTCTATGTGGCAAATACACACCCTTTTGCACAGTGCTCACCCAAATGGGCTGGACCATTCACGATACGGGCGGCAGACTGTACCGAGCAAGCGGCGTAATTTTGTTTGGATGACCGAGAAAGTACTGTCCTGAACCGGAGGAAGCACTGTAGTGAACCCAAAAAACATGTAGCACCTCTTTTTGGTCAGTTTAAAAAATATATTGTAATGAAATTTTGGAAACCTGAACATTTCTAGGAAACACGAACAGATTTTTAAAAGAATCGAACACTTATTGTACAGGCGCAAATGCTTTGAAGAGATGAACAGTTTTCAGATTACGAACATTTTTTTAAAAAAAAGTGAACATTTTTTTAAAAAGTGAACATTTTTTGAAACACAAAAAAATCTTAAAATTTTAAACATTTTCTGAAAAATTTACCTAGAATAGAAGACTGTCGACTGTAAAACAAAAAATTTTCAGGGACGAGCGTCCGTTAGAAAATTTTGTGACTTAGCTTGGTCAATAATGTTGATAACCCCTCTGCTCGTATGAAACCTGGTACAATTCAATTCAACCCAACATGTTCAATTACTTCAGCTTATTTTGTAATGTCTTCTTAATTCAATTTGTGTTCTAAAACAGGCCCATTTTTTGTTATCGGTTCATGCATTATACTCTGTATTAAATTGGTAATATTAAAGATAAGTGGGCCACACAAACCCCACAAGAGATATTCCTCCCTCAAACAGGGTGCTTCACCCACGATAGAAAAAAAAAAACCTCAGGGTCACCCCTGGGCAAGGTTAATGAAAAACATAATGTCTGAAGCAGCTTCCAACATGAATCAGAATTGTCTTCCCATGAGTTTTCTTGGAATCCCAAATTTCCAAAATTACAAAAACTAGAACTTTCTACTACCAAAAATTACAAAAAAGGGGAGTTGCAAGTTTCAGAAAGTACAAAATTTGGAGCTTTCAACTTTCAGACTAAAAAAAACTTTATATGGGCCACAAATATTCCTGGACATTCAACATAAAACACATGTTTCAGATAATTCCTTGAATCTTTCAACAACAAATTTAGCATTTCTCAACATTTTTTTATGACATTCAATAATATTAAGTACATAAATTTCTTCCAACTAGTGAAAAAAGAGACAAAAAAAATGAAATGTCAACACCCAGCTCCAAGATATGGTCGCACCCACCTAATGTCCACTCATATCTGGCAGAGGCCTGCTCACTGTCACCTTGATGAAGTGAAGACAGTCTCAAATTGGTCTCTGCTGCAAATCTCCTTGTTGGCGCTGACAGCACAACTCTTCTTTACAATTGGACGACGTTAGGGGAGAATGGTGGTTCATCAGCTCATCATTGTAAAGGAGAAGTTAGGATTAGGGTGGGCCGGCGAGAGAGACAACATGAAATAATTATAGAACATAAATCACTTATTCTTTTTAGATTTATTCTTTAATGTGGAAGGTCGAAATATCATTTCTTCATTTTTCTATATCCAAGAGATAACAAACCTTTTTGTGAGTCCTAGTAAATGGTAGGCGCAATGCACGTTGATATTAGGGAGAAAAATAATTAGACTTTAATATTAGTTGGGATATCAATTATGGATTAATTATATGGATAGTGTATATGTTGATATAGGATATGATATTAAGCGCTCACCATGGAGCAATATAGGTCGTTGGATTGACACGGTTTGATGGCCAAAATTTGTTGGATCTGCCCCTTTGGTCCCGTTATGTTGCTATATTGGTATATAGGTATATACTTCCTCCGTTCCTAAATATAAGTCTTTTAAGAGATTTAACTATAGACCACATACAAAGCAAAATGAGTGAACATATATTCTAAAAGACGTCTATATAAATCCGAATGTAGTCTCTATGGTTAAATCTCGAAAATGACTTATATTTAGAAACGGAGGGAGTAGATAATTAGATATAGATATAAATTAAAAAGATAATAAACTACTCCCTCCATAAGATTGTTTTGCAAGATGAAACAGCTCGCAAAAGGATCTTATATTATGGGGCAGAGCAGTACTTCCTCCGTTCCAAAATAGATTTTTTTAGAAAAGGAGGATGACCCCCGGCCTCTGCATCTGAGCGATGCATACGGCCACTTTATTAATTATTATCATAAAATCTTACAAAGCCATACAACAGCAAGATTAAAGCCATCGTCTAAGCAACAACTGTCGCTACACCTATCCAATTGATGAAGGGGCGCAAATAGTCTGGGCCTAATACCAAACAGACATCGCAGCCAAACCTAAACATGTAAGACCTGAGGTCCCAACAAGGACGCCTGCCGGGTATGGGGCACCTACCAGTCCGGCGCACTCCTCAACCAGGACGCCTGCCGGGTATGAGGCCGCCGCAGCCACCTGCCACAAATCCATCTTCAGAGCTATACTGTTGCATGTACCATGTCAGGTCTCTTTGCCATCGACGCCACCACGACGCCCGACAGCGTCGTCCTCCTGCGCGAGTCCATCCTCCCACAGCGAACTCCGAATCTGCACTGCGCCACACCATCAAGATCCATCACCATCAGTGTGTAGGATGCAGCACCGCTCCACCAAAGAATCCGTCCTCTGGTCCCTCGATCACGTGTGTACCTCCAAAAATGACGCCCCCAAGGGAGGAACGTCACCAGAGCGCCGCCGTCATCCGATCATCCGATCTAGGGTTTCCCCCGAAGATAGCAAAGAGTGGCCTTGAACTCCTCCACGGCGATGCCTTCAAGAAGGGAACGACGCAGATAGCGTCGCCACCGCCGGCCTTAGCAGAAGCCGAAGGCAAGTTCTCACCCAGATCAGTTCGAAGAAATCCAATTCTCGTGCACGGGCCGCCGTCACCACCAGCACCACCAGGCAGACCCTGGAGTACCGGCAGATTAGTGAGCTACCGGCACCAACGCATCCAGATCGCCGGCCACGCCGGGCCGCCGCCATCCCCCGCGCCATCCGGGTCAGAGACGGAGCTGCCGACCGCGCACAGGGACCGCCGCCGCCTGCACACCCCGGAGCGCCGCCGAGATCCCAGCGCCCGCCACCACTTGCCAACGCCAACCGCCGCCCGAGCACTGGCGCCACCGTGGAGCCATCAGATCGGGGAGGGAGACGTCACGCGCCAACCACCCTCGCGGACCCCGCCGCACGCCCGAGCGCCGGCGCCACCGCGGCGCCATCAGATTGGGAGGAGGAGGAGTCCGCGCCTCGCCGCCCCGCGCAGACCACGCCGCCGCCATCGCCGCGGCGCCACCAAAGGGGAGCCCCGCAGATCCGCCGGCGACCCGACCTGCCGCCGAGCCGAGCGCCGCCGCGAGGGCCGACCGTCCCGCGCCGCCCAGGAGCCTCGCGAGGAGGGAGGGAGCCCCGCCGCCGCCGACGCACGCACCGGCTTTGCCCGGCGGCATCCCCTGGCGGCGGCGAGGGAGAAGGAGGGCGAAGGAAGGGAGCGGCGGCGGCGATCTAGGGTTCCGCCCGGGCCGCTCGTGGGAGCGGCACGGGGGGAAAGAGAGTAACTAGTCCAATGAAACTGTTCCAAAATAGATGACTCTACTGTATACTAATTTTAGTACAAAGTTAATAAAGTTGGGTCATCTATTTTGGGACGGAGAGAGTAGAAAACAATCTAGGCATGCATTACCATTTATTATTGTAACAGAGATGCAGAATAACATATTCCTAGTATTATGTAAATAGACACTCAAGATGTATGCCGCATGAGGTGATTGTCTCTGGCAAGTAGGGGCCAGGGGTGTAGTGCCGGTACGTCGGATCCTGCCGGTACTTGCAGATGCACACCTCCTCCGCTCGGAGGTTCGAGCAGCACAATGTCGTAGGAGCCGTGCCGTCTCTGATGGCTGGATCGCAAAGCCGAGAGCAACTGCGGCTTGCACTTCAACTCCGCCACCACCGCGCTCAGCGGCACCACCACTACGAATACCACACACATAATCACCGCTGCCGGTCTAGTTATGATGTTTGATGTCCGCGACTTATCTCTAAACAAAACACAATGTCCTCAAGTTGGTGTAGTGCAAGGTAAGCAAAGCACACCACTCATATTTATAGGCAGGAGAGCGAGGCAGGAGCCTTGGGCATAGGCGTCATCACCAAGCGTCTTTTCCGCCTGAAATAAAGTAGCCATTAGTGCCGTGCCATATTTGAACCTGAGATTTACGGTAATCCTCTCATTCCAATTAATCTCGCCAAAATCGCTCGCTCAGTTACAATGGCGTCATTAATTAAAAGATAACACGTCTGGAAAATCGCTGATGGACATGCGGCCCCAGCAGGAGTCCATCAAGGCATGTACAATGGTTTTATCTTAACAGTGCCACGTAGGATAAATGATGAAGTGGAGGAGAGAGAAATCATAAGAGAAGACTTGTCTTATCTTATTTAAAAGAAGACAAGAGCTGATCTCTTAGCACAATTTGTCTCAACATGTTTTTAGGAACAACTAATTATTGAAGATAAGACTAAGAGATGACCCATTGTTGATATATTTTTTTATCATTTCTAATTTACATGCAAAAATTAAGATAAGACTATCTTATCAACCATTGTACATACCCTCACGGCAACCCATGGGATGAGGATGGGAGCCACCTACTGTTCCAGTGCAAACAGGTACGGTACCTTTGGACTTTGGAGAGCGCTGGGACTGGAACATGTCCGAATTGCTTGCATGGTTCTGCATGATCCAAAGGAGGCTGTGAAGATCTTATTGCAAGGCACTCTTGACCAAACTACTAGTATACTTGCACTGCTATGGACTTGGTGGAACGCTAGAAACAAGCACAGGACCGAAAACAAAAGAATTGATGTCCATGCTTTGCTCTGGCAAATTAGGAGTACAGCAGATGAGTATAAAAAATACTTTGGAAAAGAGAAAAAGGCTACAACAAAGATGGCGGAAGGCTGGACTAAACCTAGTGAGGGCACACTCAAAATAAATGTTGATGGCAGCTTCAGTAAAGAAACAACATCTGGAGGATGGGGATATGTGATAGGGGACCATGAAGGTGACGTAGTTGTGGCTGCTGCTGGGTGTCTACACCATGTTCTTGATGCAGTCCAATCAGAAGCTGAGGCCTGCATCCATGCACTGAACAAAGCGCAAGAACTGGGCATTAGTCGTGCGGTGGTGGAAACTGATGCTTTACTACTTGTTCAGGCGATCAAGATTTCGAGTTACGACCTCGCTCCAAATGGTGTCTTATTTAGGGAGATCAAAGCTTTTTCTTTGTTAAACTTCACCTTTTTTGATACTGTTCATTGCCCGCGGGCTTGTAACAAGGTTGAAGACGCTTTAGCGTTGTATGGGTCAAAGATGGAGCTCGAGCCCCAAGCTGTATGGCCGGGTCAAGCCCCTACCTTTGCCCAGTCTTTCATTGCTAGCGATTTTGTTCGGCGCGTTGCTTAATGGAATGAAATGTTCCAAACTCAAAAAAAAAAAAAAAAA
>NC_041382.1:753007659-753009343 GCF_002162155.2 Triticum dicoccoides
TCCGAACAGAGCTTGGAGTAGACTGGCTAGGGTTTGGCCAGGGATGCGGATGGAGACGAATATATGTGGGGTCGGGATGGCCCATGTGCAGGGCGGGGGGTGCTGGCCACACTCTTTTTTCTTTTCTTTTTCATTTCATTTCATTTTTTCTTTTCCTGTTTTTATCCTTTTCATCTTTAAAACAATTCAGTATATCAAAATATAGCAATGAAAAAAGATATTTGAGAAATCATAAAATGTATGTGAATTCAAAAAAATGAATCATAAAATGTTCATGGATACAAAAACATTGTGATTTTGCAAAAAAAAAGGTTTTCAAAAAATATTGATGATTTTGTGGAAAAAACAGGAATAAAAACAGGAATAAAAATATTCATGACATATTCGTGAATTTAAAAATTATTCGTGTATTTCAAAAGATTGATTTTATTAGACACAAAAAATTCTTTCACGTATTTTCACGTATTTAATTTTAAAAATTCTTTCTTTATTTCTTCTTCCTTTTTTTTCTTCTTTCTTTTTTTCTTCTGTTGTTTTCTTCCTTTTTCTTTTTTTCTTCCTTTTTCCTTTTTTCTTCCTTTTTCTTGTTTTTCTTCTGTTTTTCTTTTGTTTTCTTCTTCCTTCTTTCTTCTTCTTCCTTTTTCCTTTTTCTTTCTTCTTCTTCTTCCTTTTTCTTCTTCCTTCTTCTTCTTCTGCCGGCGCGCGAAGGACGGCAGGCAGGGCCAGCGGGCGGCGGGCGGCGGGCAAGGGCGCAACGCACGGGTGGCGGGCAAGGGCAGGGCGGCGGCGGCGCTCACTGGGGACGGGGGCGGCGGCGCTCACTGGGGACGGGGGCGGCGGCGCTCACTGGGGACGGGGGCGGCGGCGCGCAGGGCTTCGGCGTCGGCGTCGGCGTCGGGGCAGGGCTTCGGCGTCGGCGTCGGCGTCGGCGTCGGTCGGGGCAGGGCGTCGGCGTCGAGAGAGAGGAGAATGGGAAGTGGCAAAACTGCTAAGTGCAGTATTTATAGACGCACCTTTAGTCGCGGTTGGAGAGGAGGACCGCGACTAAAGGTACCCTTTAGTCGCGGCCCGCCACCCCAACCGCGACTAAAGGGTACCCTTTAGTCGCGGTCCGCCTCCCCAACCGCGACTAAAGGGTTTTGGCGCCGCCTCCGTTCCCGCGCAGAAAGACCCTTTAGTCGCGGTTGGAAAGGCGGACCGCGACTAAAGGGTACGACTAAAGGGTACCCTTTAGTCGCGGTCCGCCTCCCCAACCGCGACTAAAGGTCTGTGCTACAACTGGCGCGGTGCGGTGGGATGTTTAGTCCCACCTCGCTAGCCGAGAGGCTTCGACAGTGGTTTATAAGCGCGGCTGCGCTCACCACTTCGAGCTCCTCTCAAATGCAGGCTTACGGGCCTATTCTGTCACTATGTGCCTGTGGGCCTACTGGGCCTTCTGCGGGCCTGAATCCTGGCCCTTTAATGGGTTTCTAGTCGTATTCAGGCCGTGGTCGAGGAAGACCAATCGGCTTAAGGTCAGGAACAAAGTCAACACAAAACTCAATTACCTCCTCATTTCCATAGCCCTTGGCGATGCTTCCTTCTGGCCTAGCACGGTTACGAACATATTTCTTTAATACTCCCATGAACCTCTCGAAGGGGAACATATTGTGTAGAAATACAGGACCGAGAACGAAAATCTCTT
>NC_041382.1:753046931-753048107 GCF_002162155.2 Triticum dicoccoides
GGTACGAGATAAATGGGAATACATTTTACACGATCGCCCAAGATAAAAAGAGCACCAACCAAAACAGTGGTGTCCGCTTTGATGCAGCAACCGAGAATGGGCAAAAGGTCACATATTATGGTTACATAGAGGAGATATGGGAACTTGACTATGGACCCTCCTTTAAGGTCCCTTTGTTCCGGTGCAAATGGTTCAAGCTAACAGGAGGTGGGGTAAAGGTGGACCAGCAATACGGAATGACAATGGTGGATTTCAACAATCTTGGTTACCTTGACGAACCATTCGTCCTAGCGAAAGATGTCGCTCAGGTTTTCTATGTGAAGGACATGAGTAGCAAACCGAGGAAACGGAAAGATAAGAAAACGATCAGTGCATCATGCGATGATCCAAAGCGCCACATTGTTCTTTCAGGGAAAAGAAACATCGTGGGAGTGGAGGACAAAACAGAAGAAAAAAACAGAAGAAAAAAGGAAAAAGGAAAAAGGAAGAAAAAACAGAAGAAAAAAACAGAAGAAAAAGGAAGAAAAAAACAGAAGAAAAAAACAGAAGAAAAAAGGAAAAACAGAAGAAAAAAACAAACAGAAGAAAAACATAAGAAAAAAACAGAAGAAAAAAGGAAAAAGGAAAAAAGGAAGAAAAAAAGAAAATATGCCACCTACTGGGCCACCACGGCCTGAATACGACTAGAAACCCATTAAAGGGCCAGGATTCAGGCCCGCAGAAGGCCCAGTAGGCCCACAGGCACACAGTGACAGAATAGGCCCGTAAGCCTGCTTTTGAGAGGAGCTCGAAGTGGTAAGCGCAGCCGCGCTTATAAACCACTGTCGAAGCCTCTCGGCTAGCGAGGTGGGACTAAACATCCCACCGCACCGCGCCAGTTCTAGCACAGCCCTTTAGTCGCGGTTGGGGAGGCGGACCGCGACTAAAGGATACCTTTAGTCGCGGTTGGGGTGGCGGGCCGCGACTAAAGGGTCTTTCTGCGCGGGAACGGAGGCGGCGCCAAAACCCTTTAGTCGCGGTTGGGGAGGCGGACCGCGACTAAAGGGCACCCTTTAGTCGCGGTTGGGGTGGCGGGTCGCGACTAAAGGGTACCTTTAGTCGCGGTCCGCCTCTCCAACCGCGACTAAAGGTGCGTCCATAAATACTGCACTTAGCAGTTTTGCCACTTCCCATTCT
>NC_041382.1:753048171-753054051 GCF_002162155.2 Triticum dicoccoides
AGAGGCAGGTGTAGCTGACTCGGCATTTGAAAACTTGCTGAAAATGTTGAAGAATATGTTTCCAAAGGATAACGAGTTGCCCGCCAGTACGTACGAAGCAAAGAAGGTTGTCTGCCCTCTAGGTTTAGAGGTTCTGAAGATACATGCATGCATCAATGACTGCATCCTCTACCGCGGTGAATACGAGAATTTGAATGAATGCCCGGTATGCACTGCATTGCGTTATAAGATCAGAGGCGATGACCCTGGTGACGATGTTGAGGGCCAGAAACCCAGGAAGAGGGTTCCCGCCAAGGTGATGTGGTATGCTCCTATAATACCACGGTTGAAACGTCTGTTCAGGAACAAAGAGCATGCCAAGTTGTTGCGATGGCACAAAGAGGACCGTAAGTCGGACGGGGAGTTGAGACACACCGCAGATGGAACGCAATAGAGAAAGATCGACAGATGGTTCAAAGATTTTGCAGCTGACGCAAGGAACATAAGATTTGCTCTAAGTACGGATGGCATGAATCCTTTTGGCGAGCAGAGCTCCAGCCATAGCACCTGGCTCGTGACTCTATGCATCTACAACCTTCCTCCTTGGTTGTGCATGAAGCGGAAGTTCATTATGATGCCAGTGCTCATCCTAGGTCCGAAGCAACCCGGCAACGACATCGATGTGTACCTAAGGCCATTAGTTGATGAACTTTTACAGCTGTGGGGTGGTGTCCGTGTGTGGGATGAGCACAAACAAGAGGAATTTGACCTACGAGCGTTGCTTTTCGTAACCATCAACGATTGGCCTGCTCTTAGTAACCTTTCGGGACTGTCAAATAAGGGATACAATGCATGCACGCACTGCTTACATGAGACTGAAAGTGTACATTTGCCAAATTGTAAGAAGAACGTGTACCTTGGGCATCGTCGATTTCTTCCGAAAATTCATCCAGTAAGAAAGAAAGGCAAGCATTACAACGGCAAGGCAGATCACCGGCCGAAGCCTGCGGAACGCACTGGTGCTGAGGTATTTGATATGGTCAAGGATTTGAAAGTAATCTTTGGAAAGGGTCCTGGCGGACAATCAGTTCCGAAGGGAGCTGACGGGCACGCAGCCATGTGGAAGAAGAAATCTATATTCTGGGAGCTAGAATATTGGAAAGTCCTAGATGTCCGCTCTGCAATCGACGTGATGCACGTTACGAAGAATATTTGCGTGAACCTCCTAAGCTTCTTGGGCGTGTATGGGAAGACAAATGATACAAAGGAAGCACGGCAGGACCAGCAACATTTGAAAGACCCTGATGACCGGCATCCGGAATGGTTTCAAGGTCGTGCCAGCTACGCTCTGACCAAAGAAGAGAAGGTCATCTTTTTTGAATGCCTGAGCAGTATGAAGGTCCTGTCTGGATTCTCGTCCAATATAAAGGGAATAATAAACATGGCGGAGAAAAAGTTCCAAAACCTGAAGTCTCACGACTGCCACGTGATTATGACGCAATTGCTTCCGATTGCTTTGAGGGGGCTCCTGCCGGAAAATGTTCGAGTAGCCATTGTGAAGCTATGTGCATTCCTCAATGCAATCTCTCAGAAGGTAATCAATCCAGAAGTTCTACCACGGTTACAGAACGATGTGATCCAATGTCTTGTCAGTTTCGAGTTGGTGTTCCCGCCATCCTTCTTCAATATTATGACGCACCTCCCGGTTCACCTAGTCGAAGAGATTTTCGTTCTCGGTCCTGTATTTCTACACAATATGTTCCCCTTCGAGAGGTTCATGGGAGTATTAAAGAAATATGTTCGTAACCGTGCTAGGCCAGAAGGAAGCATCGCCAAGGGCTATGGAAATGAGGAGGTAATTGAGTTTTGTGTTGACTTTGTTCCTGACCTTAAGCCGATTGGTCTTCCTCGATCGCGGCACGAGGGGAGACTAAGTGGAAAAGGCACGATCGGAAGGAAATCAACGATATGTATGGACGGCCATTCTCTGACTGAAGCACACCACACTGTACTGACCAATTCCAGCTTGGTGGCTCCGTACTTTGAGAAACACAAGAATATTTTACGCTCGGACAACCCGGGGAAGCCTGAATCCTGGATTAGGAAGGCCCACATGGAGACTTTCGGCAGTTGGTTGAGAAAATATTTAATGAATGACAATGATGTTGTAGATCAGCTGTACATGTTGGCCAAGACACCATCTTCGACTATAACGACTTTCCAAGGGTACGAGATAAATGGGAATACATTTTACACGATCGCCCAAGATAAAAAGAGCACCAACCAAAACAGTGGTGTCCGCTTTGATGAGGATGCTCCATGGATACGGCACAATCGTAAGCAAGCAGGGACACAAGGGAAGAAATGATGTGTAATAATTTATTGTACCAAACTTTGTTGAATGGATCATGTGAATTATATTACCCGTGATGTGTTTGGTGTCCATTTTCGAATGATACATGAAATTTGGAGTGATGTAGTCCATGACGCTCCATGGATACCAAAGTTTGACGACCGGCCTCTGGTATATTATTTGATATATTATTTGTATTTTTAGAATTTTGAATTGAATTAGTTTTATTTTTCTGAATTTTTTGATATATTATTTGTATTTTTAACATTTTTTGACGCGCGGTGTTTTTTTAGGGATCGAGAGGGGACGGCGAGGGTTATAAATGTGTTGTCCTCGCCTCCCCTCTCCGTGACGCCGTCGTCTGCCGCCCCGTCTCGCGCTCTACCGCGACACCCTCTCCCACCCCTTCCTCGCCCCCTCCTTTTGCCACCGCCCTTTCGCCACCGCCACCGCCACCGCCCCCCTTCTTCACTTAATTAATTTGTTTTTACTACATGTTTTCAGGACTGATATAATGGCGGACGATAGAGCTGACCCGATTATGGACAACTATGATCCGGACGGTGAAGCACATATGTTCGGCATCATAAACGGCGATATTCTATATGTGCCGACCGGAGAAGAAGAAGATGATATCTCTTCTTATCTGAACCTTGACGGTGAAGATGAAGGGCGCCGTCAGCAAGATGATGCCGAACAAACGTCGATAAATGACGATCTTCAAATGGAAGTAGCAACCACCTCCGGCGCCGAGGTATATATATACATTGAGCCTCTGGTGATATAAACTAACTGATTTGAATAAATATGTGTGTACTAATGCGCGCGACTCTTTCTTATTTTAGCCCTCGGCCGGATCGTCGAAACAATCGAGTACGTCGTCAAAGCGTGGCGCAACCAAGACGATGAAACAAGGAGAAACATGCACCATCGAGGTTGTCGACAGTGCAACCGGCAGGCCGCTGGAGCCCCGCAAGAACGCCACCAAGTTTGTCAGCCAATGCGGAGCCATTGTTAGAGACAACGTCTCGATCACCGTCCAGGAGTGGAATGAGCCAAAGAAGGCACGAATTGATGGTTTCACTTTTGTCGATAAGAGAACAAAAAAAGATTGCTTCAAGAAGCTTATGGAACATTTCGTTCTACCTCCGGAATACAACAAATTCGATGAGGAGGGTAACAAGATTGAGGAAAACAAGGAGAGGAGGAGGCTAGTCAAACAGTTCGCTCTTCATAAGATGGCCGACGCATTCCGGAAATTCAAGCAAAATCTAGCCCATGACTTTGTCAAGCAGAACAAGACTCCGGATTTCAAAGGACAATATGAGAAACTGAAAGATGATTGGCCAGAATTTGTGAAGCAAAAGAAATCGGAGCAGTTCATTCAAATATCGAAAAAAATAAGGAAAATGCGGCTAAGAATGAGTACAATCATGTTATGGGGCCAGGAGGGTATCGCCTTTGGGAGCCTAGGTGGGAGAAGATGGAGAACGAGCTGAGGGCGCGAGGAATCCGTCCAGGTACGGAGGGATGGGACCCAAGGGCCAAAAGCTGGTGGTACGGGCATGGGGGAACGCTGAACCCGGAGACAGGGGAGTGTGTTTACCGGGGCAAATTAATTAAACCCACCCAAGCCCTTATTAACGCAATGAGGGATGCTCAACAGGGGAAGATCAAGTTCAACAGAGAGAACGACGCGCTGACAAAAGCCCTCGGGAATCCTGAACACGGAGGACGTGTACGAGGCATGGGGCACATTCCGTGGAAAATAGGGTTCCCCCAGAACGATGACCCGTACGGTTACAGAAGCCGTAAGAGAAAGATGGATCGGGAAGCAGATGTTGTGGCGCGGTTGGCATCGGAAATGGATGTGATGAAGAAAACCATGAGTGTACTAGTAGACGAAAGAGATGCAGCTCGGGTGCAGCATGAAGATCATCCAGCGGATCTCGGAAGCCAGCAGCGGAGAAGCAGCGTGGCTTCCACGGAGGCCCCACCGGCTGGTGCAGATGCACCGACGATCGAAATTACTGCACCGGAGCCTCTGGTGGTCGAAATTACTGCACCGGAGCCTCTGGTGGTCGAAATTACTTCATCGGAGCCTCCTCGCTACCCCGTGGACGATATAAAGGAGATGAAAGAATGTCATCTGTATTATCCTATCGGGAACATGTCCATGAAGGTAGCCATCGGCAGTGCTTTACCATGTTTACCTGGAGCACTCCACCACAACAACCCCATTCAAGATGGCTATGCTCGTGTCACGGTGGAGGACATAGTCCAAGGGTTTGAGGACCTGGAGATTGACATTGCTACACCTGAAGGGGAGAAAAGACTTGGAGATGTCAAGCGCCATTTCATTCTATGGCAAAAGAAGTTTATCAAGTTTCCAGGCGAGGCGCCAAGGACAACAAGTCCACCCCCCTACGGTGGTGGTGGTGGCGGTGGCGGTGGTGGTGGTGGTGGTGGTGGTGGTGGTGGTGGCGGCGGTTCACCTACACCTCCGTCACGTCAGCCGACGCCGCCCCCAGTCCACAACGTCCGGCGGGTGATCAGCCGCCGCCCCCCAGTCCTCGTCCGGCGGGTGATCAGACGCCGCCCCCCAATCCACCTCCGGCAAAGAAGCAGAAGCAGTCCTGGATTATTAACCCGGACCCTTATGTACCTAAGACCACAAAGGTACCGGAGCCATCACTGAAGCCTCTCCCCACAAGGCCTTGGGAACATAGTGCCGAGGAAGTCGACGCGGCCGCGGCTGCTGATTTGGAGAAATGGAAGGCGGACTGCAAGAAGAAAAGAGAGCCCGAGCCCAAGCCAGTATTTTCTGATGAGCAAAAGAAGTGGGCTAAGTCATTTTTGAGCACACCGTCCCAAGCCGCGAAGAATCTGCCTAACGACTATGCACGTGAACTTCGCAGGCAGGCACTCATGTTCAAGGAGAACAAAGAGCGGGAGAAGGCCGAAAGTAAAAAAAGCGGGAAACAAGTTGCCCAGCTCGGGGAACAAAGTAAACAATCGATTGCCCCGCTTATAGTGGAAGCCTTCTGTCCGGATGACCCCGAGATCATACAAGCTGCGGCAGCACAGGGATTGACTGTAACGAGTGCTAGAGAACAAGCAGCCAACTTAGGTATTACTCTTCGTGAACTGTTAGGCCTTGATGAGGCGCCAGTGAAGGAGGTAGTAATTACATATGTCAAGAATGGGCCTCTCGTCGAGCCTGCGCAGGAAAAGGATCTACCTCCACAAATGAAAGGTCTGCTGAAATGGTACAAGGGTTACATAAAAAATAAAAACGCCAAAGAATATATTTATGCGGAAGTTAGACATGAGCATCACTTCAAACATTACTATGTACAAATTGAACTGAGTGAATTGTTCCAGCTTTTCAATCTGCGCGAGCTCGATAAATCTATCATCAGTTGCTACGTTCTGTAAGTGATTTATTAATTTCTACCCCATCTCGTTCATATTGCCTGCACTATATATATGTCCTAACTATATTGTTGTGTCCGCTATTATACATGCAGAATGAAGATTAAGGAATG
>NC_041382.1:753055264-753080671 GCF_002162155.2 Triticum dicoccoides
CCGCGACTAATGGCAGTTGCGAACCGCGACCAAAGGCCCTTTTTCCACCAGTGATAGAAAGCAAAATTAATAAATCCACATTTCAAACTATGTCTATATACATGTGTATACAGTTTATATTAAAAAAATAAAAGACTTCTACTCCCTCCATTCCAAAATAGATGACTCAACTTTATACTAACTTTTAATAGCGCATGTGTCTATTTTGGAACGGAGGGAGTATTTAGGTATGGAGAGAGTACATACAAGCGGCATCATAGGAAACTGAGCACCAACCGTAGAGTAGCTCTTATAATATAACTAGTGAGGGTTATAATAACAGGTACTTTCACTATCCCTTAATATAATACCGTTTTTAGCATCACAATAGTGTCAAACCCTTTTATATTATGGGACGAAGGAAGGGAGTAAAAGGCAAAGATGATAATAAGAAATTGTCCACCGCGGTTGGCTTGGGCCACTCATGTTTACAGTAATCTGGTGTACACATCCGTCGACGGCAGCGCATGTGTCTGTATGGGACCACACGTAACAAAGCAGGCAAACCTGAGCACGCTGTGCGTCGAGAAACAAGATGCCGCAGGCGCCCGACAAGCGCACTACAATCAGTCGGCTGAATCGTACGTACCCTTTGCCAAAAGTATCACCAAACAGGGGCCTATATCACCGGCAGTAGCCCGTTCACTTCGAATTTGTGAAACAAAGCTAAGCAGCAACAGCGATGAGGCCATCTACCGCTGCTCACATTCTCACGGCCGCCGTCCTCTTGCTCGGCGGCGTGGGCGCGACACCGGAGACGACGTGCAGGGCGGCCGCGGGCGCCGACAGGAGCGTGGACTACCACTTCTGCGTGTCCAGGCTGAGCCAGCACCACGACAGCCCCGACGCCGACACGTGGGGCCTGGCCAAGGTGGCCGCCGACGTAGGCGTCCTCCTCGCCGGCAACGGCGTCTACGACATCAAGCACATGCTCGCCAAGAAAGCGGCTGGGGGCAAGGTTCGTGCGCCGCTGGAGCGGTGCGAGGCGCTCTACGGCAGGATGGGGTCCGCGTTCGCAGAGGCCTACGACGGGATCGACAGGCGCGACTACGCGGCGGGGAAAGACAAGGCACGCGAGGCCGCTCCTCTCATGCGCCGGTGCGGCGAGGCCTTTGCCCGGGCCGGCGTCGTCCCGTCGCCGCTGGCGAGGCAGAGCGCGGACGCGGTGCAGATGGCCATCCTCTGCACAGCCATCACCGGCCTCATCAAGTGAACGAGCGAGCGGTGTTGCCTGTAATGCTGCTTGCTCGATCGGCCGACCGTCGTGTCATGCATGCACATGCACCTACACCTACGCTTGCATGTGCGTCAGGCTGATGGTTGATACTAAAACGTTCTTCAGTGATGTAGCGATCATTCACTCCAGAAGAGAATAAAATGCTTTTGTATCTCTTTGATCTAATTAATGGAGTCGCTTGTTTCATGAAATCTCAACTGAAAGACAATTCGGGCGCCAGCTGCCACGTACTGGTAGGTGTTATGGATAGACAGGGGAACCGGCTGTGTGTAGGGTGTTGGCTGCTCACAACGGACTTACCATATACTCCCTCCGTCCTAAAAAAAACTTGTCGCTTAATTGTATATATCTAGCACTATACTAGTATTATACATATGATACTAGTGTATAATACTATCTTCACAAGGCATAATATTCTAGATTGGTATCATGGTGACCTTATTATTGTCATGCATGATACTTCCTCCGTAAAAAAATACTTATGGGCGGAATGATAAAAATAAATGTATCTAAACTAAAATACGTATAGAAATAGGATATGTCAAAGAAATAGGATGATACTAGTATGGTGCTAGATATATAACATTTAATATGTATCTGGCGGCCTGTCTCTCAAAGTTGCTTATACAAATATGATGTGTGTGTGCATGCATTCATAGGGTTAGAGTATGTATCTAAGCGTCTATGTCTATCTACACTCTGGCGAGGACAACCACATGTAAAATGCAAGGAAGACACATTACTGTGGCATGGCACGTCCGGATGCAGAAAATATCACAGGAAAAGTGCTGTAGAATAACTAGACCTAATGACCTGCCTAGTGGACGTTTCACTAGGGTACCCATCCATCAATAAAGGAAGAAAGAATGGTAGGATAGACATTACGGCAAGCAAAGGAAAGCCCTTTTCTTGCCAGCGTCAATATCCGCGAGGGAAAGCTACGGCCAGAATATCCCAAGATGCTTTTTATTATTGTATGTATCTAAAGATCTCTTCTTTTTAAATATTAGAATGATACCTATAGCCCATTGGCAGCTTGATGTGGTGTGATGTGATGGAGTTTGTTCTTATCGGATTGATGATTAACCAGTCCTAGAGATTTACATTGACATGGCGATCGTGCATTCTCTTTCGTTAGTTCCATACTGATGAAAAATGTCTGCTTACCAGGTGGATATATGTGTTTGAAATTAATCAAATTGTTTGATTACCAGCAGGATATGGAAATTAACCAGACTCTTTGTGAATACAGGAATTCTGCTATTTAAAAAAATCAGGACATGAGCTTAAAATCAGTGTGCACGATCATCTGTAATGGGGTAGTTAAGGCAAATTAGATGAAACTGTTTCTGTTATGGTGATTGGAGAGTTACGACATGTACTTTCTCGTAACTCCCTTTTTGATTATTTTCTACAGTTGATTTTAACCCGGTAATTAAAAAACTAAGTTTAATCAACAAGGGTATTATGGTCATGTGTGATTGTTGTTTTAGTACTCCTAACTCTGTCAATAATCTGCCCCACAAAAAAATCAGTCAATAATCCCCCGCATCTGCCTAAGAGCATCTCCACTCGTTCGGCCCCCAGGGGCTAGAAATAGCGCAGCCCTAGGGTCGCGCCGGCTGAAATATCGGCTTGGGGGCGATCTGGTTCCCAGCCGCCGCCCCCAGGTCACCCCCAAACGCCGATTTTGGCCCACTTTCGGCGCAAATCGGCCCACTTTTGAGCCCATTTTTGGCACAAATTGGCCCACTATCAGCGCAAAATGATCAATTTCGGCACGTATTCGGCGTACTTTGGCGCAAATTCAACATAAAGCTACTATTTATCACATAGTTCATCATAGAAAATCAATAGAAATCAAATAGTTCAATACAAATTATATTGTTCAACAAATAAAAACTCATATTTCATCACACGTCGAGCTAGGCGTTGCCCTTGAGCCTTCATAGGTGCTCCACCAGATCCTGCACGCTGTAGTTGTTGATGCACCAGTTGGACTCGGATCTCCTCACGCATATTGAGGAAGGCAGTCCAGGTTGCCGGTAGTTGGTGATCAACTTGGGCTAGAGGACCCTGCCTATAATATGGTTCAGTGTCAAAAACTGGCTCTTCCTGCTCGCTCTCAATGATCATGTTGTGCAAGATGACACAGCAAGTCATGATCTCTCACATTTGATCTTTCGACCAGGTCTGAGCGGGGTATCGGACAATAGCAAATCGAGATTGGAGCACAAATGCCCGCTCGACATCCTTCTTGCAAGCCTCCTGAACCTTCGCAAAGTGGGAGTTCTTGCCTCCTGACACAGGGTTTGAGATAGTTTTCATAAATGTGGACCATCTCGGATAGATGCCATCTGCTAGGTAGTATCCCGTGTTGTAGTGCCGCCCATTGAACTCTAAGTTCACTGGAGGAGAATGACCTTCAACAAGCTTGGCAAAGACAGGGGAGCACTGCAGTACGTTGATGTCATTGTGAGTTCCTGGCATACCGAAGAACTAGTGCCAAATCCATATGTCGCGCGTGGCCACTGCCTCAAGTACCACACTGCAACCGCCTTTGGCGCCTTTGTAAATCCCCTGCCAAGCAAATGGACAGTTTTGAAGGAAATATGCCCTAGAGGCAATAATAAAGTTGTTATTTTATATTTCCTTATATCATGATAAATGCTTATTATTCATGCTAGAATTGTATTAACCAGAAACTTGATACATGTGTGGATACATAGACAAAACACCGTGTCCCTAGTAAGCCTCTACTAGACTAGCTCGTTAATCAAAGACGGTTAAGTTTCCTAACCATAGACATAAGTTGTCATTTGATGAACGAGATCACATCATTAGGAGAATGATGTGATGGACAAGACCCATCCGTTAGCTTAGCGTAATGATCATCAAGTTTTATTGCTATTGCTTTCTTCATGTCATGTTCATATTCCTTCGACTATGAGATTATGCAACTCCCGGATACCGAAGGAATTCCTTGTGTGCTATCAAACGTCACAACGTAACTGGATGATTATAAAGATGCCCTACATGTATCTCCAAAGGTGTTTGTTGGGTTGGCATACATCGAGATTAGGATTTTTCACTCCGAGTATCGAAGAGGTATCTCTGGGCCCTCTTGGTAATGCACATAGTAATAAGCCTTGCAAGCAATGTGACTAATGAGTTAGTTGCGGGATGATGTATCATAGAACGAGTAAAGAGACTTGCCGGTAACGAGATTGAACTAGGTATGAAGATACCGACAATCGAATCTCAGGCAAGTAACTTACCGATGGCAAAGGGAATTACGTATGTTGTCATTGCGGTACGACCGATAAAGATCTTCGTAGAATATGTAGGAACCAACATGAGCATCTAGGTTCCACTGTTGGTTATTGACCGGAGAGGTGTCTCGGTCAAGTCTACATAGTTCTTGAACCTGTAGGGTCTGCACACTTAACATTCGATGACGATTTTGTATTATATGAGTTATGTGATTTGGTGACTGAATGTTGTTCAGAGTCCCGGATGAGATCACATACATGACGAGGAGTCTCGAAATGGTCGAGAGGTAAAGATTCATATATAGGACGATAGTATTCGGACACTGGAAGTGTTCCGGGGGTACCGGGTATGTATCGGGTCACTGGAAGGGGTTTCGGGCATCCCCCCGGCAACTACATGGGCCTAATGGGCCAAGAAGGGGACAGATCAGCCCCTAGGGGGCTGGTGTGCCCCATGTAGGCCAAAATAGAGGGGAAGGGAAGAGGAGAAGAGGGAAAGGTGTTGGGGAACGTAGTAATTTCAAAAAAAATTCCTACGCACACGCAAGATCATGTAATGCATAGCAACGAGAGGGGGGAGTGTGATCTACATACCTAGTAGATCAACAACGGAAGCGTTTGGTTGATGTAGTCGTACGTCTTCATGATCCGACCGATCAAGCACCGAAACTACGGCACCTCCGAGTTCTAGCACACGTTCAGCTCGATGACGATCCCCGGACTCCGATGCAGCAAAGCGTCGGGGAAGAGTTCCGTCAGCACGACGGCGTGGTGACGATCTTGATGCACTACAGCAGCAGGGCTTCGCCTAAACTCCGCTACAGTATTATCGAGGACTATGGTGGCTGGGGGCGCCGCACACGGCTAAGGAAAAGATCACGTGGATAAACTTGTGTGTCTCTAGGGTGCCTCTGCCTCAGTATATAAAGGACCAAAGGGGGGAGGCTGGCCGGCCACATAGGGCGCGCCAGGAGAGTCCTACTCCCTCTGGGAGTAGGATCCCCCCCAATCCTAGTTGGAATAGGACTTGTGGAGGGGGGGGGGAAGAGAGAGAGGGGCTGGCCCCCTCTCCTTGTCCAATTCGGACCAAGGGAGGGGAGGGGCGCGCGGCCCATGTAGGGCTCCCTCTTCTCTTTTCCACTAAGGCCCATCATGGCCCACTTAGCTCCCGGGGGGTTCCGGTAACCTCCCGGTACTTCGGTAAAATCCCGATTTCACCCGGAACACTTCCGATAACCAAACATAGGCTTCCAATATATCAATCTTTATGTCTCGACCATTTCGAGACTCCTCGTCATGTCCGTGATCACATCCGGGACTCCGAACAACCTTCGGTACATCAAAATGCATAAACTCACAATATAACTGTCATCGTAACCTTAAGCGTGCGGACCCTATGGGTTCGAGAACAATGTAGACATGACCGAGACATGTCTCCAGTCAATAACCAATAGCGGGACCTGGATGCCCATATTGGCTCCTACATATTCTACGAAGATCTTTATCGGTCAGACCGCATACCAACATATGTCGTTCCCTTTGTCATCGGTATGTTACTTGCCCGAGATTCGATCGTTGGTATTCCAATACCTACTTCAATCTCGTTGCCGGCAAGTCTCTTTACTCGTTCTGTAATACATCATCCCGCAACTAACTCATTTAGTTGCAATGCTTGCAAGGCTTAAGTGATGTGCATTACCAAGAGGGCCCAGAGATACCTCTCCGACAATCGGAGTGACAAATCCTAATCTCGAAATACGCCAACCCAACATGTACCTTTGGAGACACCTGTAATGCTCCTTTATAATCACGTAGTTACGTTGTGACGTTTGGTAGCACCCAAAGTGTTCCTCCGGCAAACGGGAGTTGCATAATCTCATAGTTATAGGAACATGTATAAGTCATGAAGAAAGCAATAGCAACATACTAAACGATCGGGTGCTAAGCTAATGGAATGGGTCATGTCAATCAGATCATTCAACTAATGATGTGACCTTGTTAATCAAATAACAACTCTTTGTTCATGGTTAGGAAACATAACCATCTTTGATTAACGAGCTAGTCAAGTAGAGGCATACTAGTGACACTCTGTTTGTCTATGTATTCACACATGTATTATGTTTCCGGTTAATACAATTCTAGCATGAATAATAAACATTTATCATGATATAAGGAAATAAATAATAACTTTATTATTGCCTCTAGGGCATATTTCCTTCAAAAGGAAGGGGAGGGATTCGGCCTCCCCCTTCCTTCTCTCCTCCCTCCTCCTTCCTTCCCCCTCTGGATGAATATGGAAGGGGGAGGCCGAATTGGGAGGTGCCCAAGTAGGATTCCTCCTACTTGGTAATGGGGAACGTAGCATGCAATTCCAAAAAAAATTCTACGCTCACGCAAAATCTATCTATGAGATGCATAGCAACGAGAGGGGAAGAGTGTGTCCACATACCCTCGTAGACCGAAAGTGGAAGTGTTAGTTTAACGCAGTTGATGTAGTCTAACGTCTTTGCGATCCAACCGATCAAGTACAAAACACACGGCACCTCTGATTTCTGCACACATTCAGCTCAATGACGCCCTTCAAAATCTTGATCCAGCAAAGTGTCGAGGGAGAGTTCCGTCAGCACGACGACGTGGTGACGGTGATGCTGATGTGATCCACGCAGGGCTTCGCCTAAGCACTACGTGAATATGACCGGAGGAGTAAACCGTGGAGGGATACGCCGCACACGGCTTGGAACAATAGGTGTGTCTCCAAGGGGTGCCTTGCCCACGTATATAAAGGAGGGAGAGGGAGGAGGCTGGCCCTAGGGGCGCGCCATAAGGGGGGAGTCCTACTAGGGCTCCTAGTCCTAGTAGGATTCGGCCCCCTCTTTTCCTTCTCATGGAGGTGGAAAGGGAGAAGGAGAGGGAGTAGGAGAAGGAAAGGGGGTGGCGCTCCCTTCCCTAAACCAATTTGGCCTCCTCCTTGTGGGGGGTGCGCCAGCCCCTTGTGGGTTGGTTAGCCTCCCTCCTATGGCCCATATTTTTCCTCGGGGTGTTCCGGTAACCCCTCCGGTACTCCGGTATGTACCCGATACACTTCAGAACCCTTCCAGTGTCCGAATACTACCTTCCAATATATCAATCCTTACCTCTCGACCATTTCGAGATTCCTCGTCATGTCCGTGATCTCATCCGGGACTCCGAACAATCTTTGGTCACCAAAACACATAACTCATAATACAAATCATCATCGAACGTTAAGCGTGCGGACCCTACGGGTTCGAGAACTATGTATAAATGACCGAGACATATCTTTGGTCAATACCAATAGCGGAACCTGGATGCTCATATTGGTTCCTACATATTCTACGAAGATCTTTATCGGTCAAACCGTAATAACAACATTCGTTATTCCCTTTGTCGTCGGTATATTACTTGCCCGAGATTCGATCGTCGGTATCATCATACCTAGTTCAATCTCATTACCGGCAAGTCTCGTTACTCGTTCCGTAATACATCATCCCGTAACTAACTCATTAGTTACATTGCTTGCAAGGCTTATACTAATGTGCATTACCGAGAGGGCCTAGAGATACCTCTCCAATACTCGGAGTGACAAATCATAATCTTGATCTATGCCAACCCAACAAACACCTTCGGACACACCTGTAGAGCATCTTTATAATCACCCAGTTACGTTGTGACATTTGATGGCACACAAGGTGTTCCTCCGGTATTCGGGAGTTGCATAATGTCATAGTCAGAGGAATATGTATAAGTCATGAAGAAAGCAATAACAATAAGACTTAACGATCATTATGCTAAGCTAACGGATGGGTCCAGTCCATCACATCATTCTCTAATGATGTGACACCATTCATTAAATGACAACACATGTCTATGGTTAGGAAACTTAACCATCTTTGATTAACGAGCTAGTCAAGTAGAGGCATATTAGGGACACTCTGTTTTGTCTATGTATTCACATATGTACTAAGTTTCCGGTTAATACAATTCTAGCATGAATAATAAACATTTATCATGATATAAGGAAATATAAATAGCAACTTTATTGCCTCTAGGGCATATTTCCTTCACTTGGGGCGCCCCATTGGCTGCCTCTCCTCCCCTCCAACCTATATATATAAGGGGGGCATTGCTAGAACACACAATTGATTCCTAGCCGTGTGCGGCGCCCCCCTCCACAATTTATGCCTCCGGTCATATCTTCGTAGTGCTTAGGTGAAGCCCTGCGCGAATCACTTCACCATCACCGTCACCACGCCGTCGTGTTGACGGAACTCTCCCTCGACACTTTGCTGGATCAAGAGTTCGAAGGACGTCATCGAGCTGAACGTGTGTAGAACTCGGAGGTGCCGTACGTTCGGTGCGTGACTGGTCGGAACGAGAAGAAGTTCGACTACATCAACCACGTTGTCAAACGCTTTCGCTTTTGGTCTAGGAGGGTACATGGACACAATCTCCCCCTCTCATTGCTACGCAACTCCTAGATAGATCTTGCGTGAGCGTAGGATTTTTTTAAATTGCATGCTATGTTTCCCAATAGTGGCATCTGAGCCAGGTCTATGCGTAGATGATATGCACGAGTAGAACACAAAGAGTTATGGGCGGTGATCGTGATACTTCTTACCACCAATGTCTTATTTTGATTCGGCGGTATTGTTGGATGAAGTGGCCCTGACCAACCTTACATGACCACGTTCATGAGACTGGTTCCACCGACAGACACGCAACTAGTTTTGCATAAAGGTGGCTGCCGGGTGTCTGTTTCTCCAACTTTAGTTGAATCAAATTTGACTGCAGCCCGTCCTTGTTGAAGGTTAAAATAGCAAACTTGATAAATCACCGTTGTGGTTTTGATGCGTAGTTAAGAACTGTTCTTACTAAAAGCCCGTAGCAGCCACGTAAAACTTGCAACAATAAAGTAGAGGAGGTCTAACTTGTTTTTGCAGGGCATGTTGTGATGTGATATGGTCAAGACATGATGTGATATACATTGATGTATGAGATGATCATGTTTTGTAAAAGTTATCGACAATTGGCAGGAGCCTTATGGTTGTCACTTTATTGTATGAAATGCAAACGCCATGTAATTGCTTTACTTTATCACTATGCATTACCGATAGTTGTAGAAGCAACAGTTGGCGAGACGACCACGACGCTATGATGGAGATCAAGGAGTCAACCCGGTGACGATGGAGATCATGACGGTGCTTTGGAGATGGAGATCAAAGGCACAAGATGATGATGGCCATATCATTACACATATTTTTGATTGCATGTGATGTTTATCTTTTATGCATCTTATTTTTCTTAGTATGGCGGTAGCATTATAAGATGATCCCTTACTAAAATTTCAAGGTATAAGTGTTCTCCCTGAGAATGCACCATTGCGAAAGTTCGTCGGGCTGAGACGCCATGTGACGATCGGGTGTGATAGGCTCTACGTTCACATACAATGGGTGCAAGACAGTTTTGCATATGTGGAATACTCGGGTTAAACTTGACGAGCCTAACATGTACAAACATGGCCTCGGAACACTGGAGACCGAAAGGTCGGACATGAATCATATATATAGTAGATATGATCAACATAGATGTGTTCACCATTGAAGACTACTCCATCTCACGTGATGATCATGTTGGAAATATGCCCTAGAGGCAATAATAAAAGCATTATTATTATATTTCCTTGTTCATGATAATTGTCTTTATTCATGCTATAATTGTGTTATTCGGAAATCGTAATGCATGTGTGAATAACAGACACCAACATGTCCCTAGTGAGCCTCTAGTTGACTAGCTCGTTGATCAACAGATAGTCATGGTTTCCTGACTATGGACATTGGATGTCATTGATAATGAGATCACATCATTAGGGGAATGATGTGATGGACAAGACCCAATCCTAAACATAGCATAAAGATCGTGTAGTTCATTTGCTAGAGTTTTCCAATGTCAAGTATCTTTTCCTTAGACCATGAGATTGTGTAACTCCCGGATACCATAGGAGTGCTTTGGGTATACCAAACGTCACAACGTAACTGGGTGGCTATAAAGGTATACTACGGGTATCTCCGAAAGTGTCTGTTGGGTTGACACG
Organism: Triticum dicoccoides; assembly: GCF_002162155.2. Classification (NCBI taxonomy): domain Eukaryota; kingdom Viridiplantae; phylum Streptophyta; class Magnoliopsida; order Poales; family Poaceae; genus Triticum; species Triticum dicoccoides. The sequence continues at coordinate 753,065,922 of NC_041382.1, forward strand.
GATCAAGACTGGGATTTGTCACTCCGTATGACGGAGAGGTATCACTGGGCCCACTCGGTAATGCATCATCATTATGAGCTCAAAGTGACCAAGTGTCTGGTCACGAGATCATGCATTACAGTACGAGTAAAGTGACTTGCCGGTAACGAGATTGAACGAGGTATTGGGATACCGACGATCGAATCTCGGGCAAGTAACATATCGATTGACAAAGGGAATTGTATACAGGGTTTCTTGAATCCTCGACATCGTGGTTCATCCGATGAGATCATCGTGGAGTATGTGGGAGCCAACATGGGTATCCAGATCCCGCTGTTGGTTATTGACCGGAGAGTCGTCTCGGTCATGTCTGCATGTCTCCCGAACCCGTAGGGTCTACACACTTAAGGTTCGGTGACGCTAGGGTTGTAGGGATATGTATATGCAGTAACCCGAATGTTGTTCGGAGTCCCGGATGAGATCCCGGACGTCTCAAGGAGTTCCGGAATGGTCCGGAGGTAAAGAATCATATATAGGAAGTGCTATTTCGGCCATCGGGACAAGTTTCGGGGTTATCGGTATTGTACCGGGACCACCGGAAGGGTCCCGGGGGCCCACCGGGTGGGGCCACCTGCCCCGGGGGGGCACATGGGCTGTAGGGGGTGCGCCTTGGCCTACATGGGCCAAGGGCACCAGCCCCAAGAGGCCCATGCGCCTAGGGTTCCAAAAGGGGAAGAGTCCCACAAGTGGAAGGCACCCCTAGGTGCCTTGGGGGGGAGGGAAACCTCCCTTGGCCGCCGCCCCCTAGGACATTGGATCTCCTAGGCCGGCTCCCCCCCCTTGGCCCTCCTATATATAGTGGGGGAAGGAGGGCTTTTCATCCACGCCTTTGGTTGCCTCCTTCTCCCTCTCCAACACCTCCTCCTCCTCCATAGCGCTTGGCGAAACCCTGACGGAGTACTGCAGCTCCATCACCACCACGCCGTCGTGCTGCTGCTGGAGCCATCTTCCTCAACCTCTCCTTCCCTCTTTCTAGATCAAGAAGAAGGAGACGTTACGCTGACCGTACGTGTGTTGAACGCGGAGGTGCCGTCCGTTCGGTGCTAGGATCTCCGGTGATTTGGATCACATCGTGTTCGACTACCTCATCCCCGTTCTTTGAACGCTTCCGCAGCGATCTACAAAGGTATGTAGATGCATCCGATCACTCGTTGCTAGATGAACTCATAGATGGATCTTGGTGAAACCGTAGGAAATTTTTTGTTTTCTGCAACGTTCCCCAACAGTGGCATCATGAGCTAGGTCTATGCGTAGTTCTTCTTGCGCGAGTAGAACACAATTTGTTGTGGGCGTAGATGTTGTCAACTTTCTTGCCGCTACTAGTCTTATCTTGCTTCAACGGTATTGTGGGATGAAGCGGCCCGGACCAACCTTACACATATGCTTACGTGAGACCGGTTCCACCGACTAACATGCACTAGTTGCATAAGGTGGCTGGCGGGTGTCTGTCTCTCCTACTTTAGTTGGAGCGGATTCGATGAAAAGGGTCCTTATGAAGGGTAAATAGAAGTTGACAAATCACGTTGTGGCTTTCACGTAGGTAAGAAAATGTTCTTGCTAGAACCCTACTTCAGCCACGTAAAACTTGCAACAACAATTAGAGGACGTCTAACTTGTTTTTGCAGCAAGTGCTTTGTGATATGATATGGCCAAAGTTGTGATGAATGATGAATGATATATATGTGATGTATGAGTTGTTCATGCTATTGTAATAGGAATCACGACTTGCATGTCGATGAGTATGACAACCGGCAGGAGCCATAGGAGTTGTCTTTATTTTTTGTATGACCTGCGTGTCATTAAGAAACGCCATGTAAATTACTTTACTTTATTGCTAAACGCGTTAGCCATAGTAGTAGAAGTAATAGTTGGTGAGCAACTTCATGGATACACGATGATGGAGATCATGGTGTCATGCCAGTGACAAGATGATCATGGAGCTCCAAGATGGAGATCAAAGGAGCTATGTGATATTGGCCATATCATGTCACTATTATTATTTGATTGCATGTGATGTTTATCATGTTTTTGCATCTTGTTTACTTAGAACGACGGTAGTAAATAAGATGATCCCTCATAATAATTTCAAGAAATTGTTCCCCCTAACTGTGCACCGTTGCGACAGTTCGTTGTTTCGAAGCACCACGTGATGATCGGGTGTGATAGATTCTAACGTTCACATACAACGGGTATAAGACAGATTTACACATGCAAACACTTAGGTTGACTTGACGAGCCTAGCATGTGTATAGACATGGCCTCGGAACACAGAAGACCAAAAGGTCGAGCATGAGTCATATAGAAGATACGATCAACATGAAGATGTTCACTGACATTGACTAGTCCGTCTCACGTGATGATCGGACACGGCCTAGTTGACTCGGATCATGTTATACTTAGATGACTAGAAGAGGGATGTCTATCTAAGTGGGAGTTCATTGAATAATTTGATTAGATGAACTTAATTATCATGAACTTAGTCTAAAATCTTTACAATATGTCTTGTAGATCAAATGGCCAACGTAGTCCTCAACTTCAACGCGTTCCTAGAGAAAACCAAGCTGAAAGACAATGGCAGCAACTATACGGATTGGGTCCGGAACTTGAGGATCATCCTCATAGCTGCCAAGAAAGATTATGTCCTACAAGCACCGCTAGGTGATCCACCCGTCCCACAGAACCAAGACGTTATGAACGCTTGGGAGACACGTGCTGATGACTACTCCCTCGTTCAGTGCAGCATGCTTTACAGCTTAGAGCCGGGGCTCCAAAAGCGTTTTGAGAGACATGGAGCATATGAGATGTTCGAAGAGCTGAAAATGGTTTTTCAAGCTCATGCCCGAATCAAGAGATATGAGGTCTCCGACAAGTTCTTCAGCTGTAAGATGGAGGAAAATAGTTCTGTCAGTGAGCACATACTCACTATGTCTGGGTTACATAACCGCTTGACTCAGCTGGGAGTTAATCTCCCGGATGATGCGGTCATTGACAGAATCCTCCAGTCGCTTCCACCAAGCTACAAGAGCTTTGTGATGAACTTCAATATGCAGGGGATGGAAAAGACCATTCCTGAGGTATTTGCAATGCTAAAATCAACAAAGGTAGAAGTCAATAAGGAACATCAAGTGTTGATGGTAAATAAAACCACTAAGTTCAAGAAGGGCAAGGGTAAAAAGAACTCCAAGAAGGACGGCAAGGAAGTTGCCGCGCCTGGCAAGAAAGCTGCCGGGAAGAAGCCAAAGAATGGACCCAAGCCCGAGACTGAGTGCTTTTATTGCAAGGGAAGTGGTCACTGGAAGCGGAACTGCCCCAAATACTTAGCGGACAAGAAGGCCGGCAAAACAAAAGGTATATATGATATACATGTAATTGATGTGTACCTTACCAGTACTCGTAGTAGCTCTTGGGTATTTGATACCGGTGCAGTTGCTCACATCTGTAACTCAAAGCAGGAGCTGCGGAATAAGCGGAGACTGGCGAAGGATGAGGTGACGATGCGCGTCGGGAATGGTTCCAAGGTCGATGTGATCGCCGTCGGCACGCTGCCTCTACATTTACCTACGGGATTAGTTTTAAACCTCAATAATTGTTATTTAGTGCCAGCTTTGAGCATGAACATTGTATCGGGATCTCGTTTAATTCGAGATGGCTACTCATTTAAATCAGAGAATAATGGTTGTTCCATTTATATGAGAGATATGTTTTATGGTCATGCTCCTATGGTGAATGGTTTATTCTTAATGAATCTCGAGCGTAATGCTACACATATTCATAGTGTGAGTACTAAAAGATGTAAGGTTGATAATGATAGTCCCACATACTTGTGGCACTGCCGCCTTGGTCACATAGGTGTCAAACACATGAAGAAGCTCCATGCAGATGGACTTTTAGAGTCTCTTGATTATGAATCATTTGACACGTGCGAACCATGCCTCATGGGTAAAATGACCAAGACTCCGTTCTCAGGAACAATGGAGCGAGCAACCAACTTATTGGAAATCATACATACTGATGTGTGCGGTCCAATGAGTGTTGAGGCTCGCGGTGGCTATCGTTATGTTCTCACCCTCACTAATGACTTGAGTAGATATGGGTATGTCTACTTAATGAAACACAAGTCTGAAACCTTTGAAAAGTTCAAGGAATTTCAGAGTGAGGTTGAGAATCAACGTGACAGGAAAATCAAGTTTCTATGATCAGATCGTGGAGGAGAATACTTGAGTCACGAATTTGGCACACACTTAAAGAAAATGTGGAATAGTTTCACAACTCACGCCGCCTGGAACACCTCAGCGTAATGGTGTGTCCGAACGTCGTAATCGCACTCTATTAGATATGGTGCGATCTATGATGTCTCTTACCGATTTACCGCTATCTTTTTGGGGCTATGCTTTAGAGACTGCCGCATTCACTTTAAATAGGGCTCCGTCGAAATCCGTTGAGACGACACCGTTTGAATTATGGTTTGGTAAGAAACCTAAGTTGTCGTTTCTAAAAGTTTGGGGATGCGATGCTTATGTCAAGAAACTTCAACCTGAAAAGCTCGAACCCAAGTCGGAAAAATGCGTCTTCATAGGATACCCTAAAGAAACTGTTGAGTATACCTTCTACCTTAGATCCGAAGGCAAGATCTTTGTTGCCAAGAATGGATTCTTTCTAGAGAAAGAGTTTCTCTCGAAAGAAGTAAGTGGGAGGGAAGTAGAACTTGATGAAGTGTTACCTCTTGAACCGGAAAATGGCGCAACTCAAGAAAATGTTCCTGAGGTGCCTGCACCGGCTAGAGAGGAAGTTAATGATAATGATCAAGATACTTCTGATCAAGCTCCTACTGAAATTCGAAGGTCCACAAGGACATGTTCCGCACCAGAGTGGTACGGCAACCCTGTCTTGGAAATCATGTTGTTAGACAACGGTGAACCTTCGAACTATGAAGAACCGATGGCGGGCCCGGATTCCGACATATGGCTAGAAGCCATGAAATCCGAGATAGGATCCATGTATGAAAACGAAGTATGGACTTTGACTGACTTGCCCGTTGAACGGCGAGCCATAGAAAATAAATGGATCTTTAAGAAGAAGACAGACGCGGATGGTAATGTGACCATCTATAAAGCTAGGCTTGTCGCTAAGGGTTATCGACAAGTTCAAGGGGTTGACTACAATGAGACTTTCTCACCGGTAGCAAAGCTAAAGTCCGTCCGAATCATGTTAGCAATTGCCGCATTCTACGATTATGAGATATGGCAAATGGACGTCAAAACGGCATTCCTTAATGGTTTCCTTACGGAAGAATTGTATATGATGCAGCCGGAAGGATTTGTCGATCCTAAGAATGCTAACAAGGTGTGCAAGCTCCAACGCTCGATTTATGGGCTGGTGCAAGCATCTCGGAGTTGGAACATTCGCTTTGATGAGATGATCAAAGCGTTTGGGTTTACGCAGACTTATGGAGAAGCCTGCGTTTACAAGAAAGTGAGTGGGAGCTCTGTAGCATTTCTCATACTATATGTAGATGACATACTTCTGATGGGAAATGATATAGAACTCTTGGACAACATCAAGGCCTACTTGAATAAGAGTTTTTCAATGAAGGACCTTGGAGAAGCTGCTTATATATTAGGCATCAAGATCTATAGAGATAGATCAAGACGCCTCATAGGTCTTTCACAAAGCACATACCTTGATAAGATATTGAAGAAGTTCAATATGGATCAGTCTAAGAAGGGGTTCTTGCCTGTGTTGCAAGGTGTGAAATTGAGCTCAGCTCAATGTCCGACCATGGCAGAAGATATAGAAGAGATGAGCGTCATCCCCTATGCCTCAGCCATAGGTTCTATTATGTATGCCATGCTGTGTACCAGACCTGATGTAAACCTTGCCGTAAGTTTGGTAGGAAGGTACCAAAGTAATCCCGGCAAGGAACACTGGACAGCGGTCAAGAATATCCTGAAGTACCTGAAAAGGACTAAGGAAATGTTTCTCGTTTATGGAGGTGACGAAGATCTCGTCATAAAGGGTTACGTCGACGCTAGCTTCAACACAGATCTGGATGACTCTAAGTCACAGACCGGATACGTGTATATTTTGAATGGTGGGGCAGTAAGCTGGTGCAGTTGCAAGCAGAGCGTCGTGGCGGGATCTACATGTGAAGCGGAGTACATGGCAGCCTCGGAGGCAGCGCATGAAGCAATTTGGGTGAAGGAGTTCATCACCGACCTAGGAGTCATACCCAATGCGTCGGGGCCAATCAAACTCTTTTGTGACAACACTGGAGCTATTGCACTTGCCAAGGAGCCCAGGTTTCACAAGAAGACAAGGTACATCAAGCGTCGCTTCAACTCCATTCGTGAAAATGTTCAAGATGGAGACATAGAGATTTGTAAAGTACATACGGACCTGAATGTAGCAGATCCGTTGACTAAACCTCTCCCTAGGGCAAAACATGATCAACACCAGAATTCCATGGGTGTTCGATTCATCACAATGTAACTAGATTATTGACTCTAGTGCAAGTGGGAGACTCTTGGAAATATGCCCTAGAGGCAATAATAAAAGCATTATTATTATATTTCCTTGTTCATGATAATTGTCTTTATTCATGCTATAATTGTGTTATTCGGAAATCGTAATGCATGTGTGAATAACAGACACCAACATGTCCCTAGTGAGCCTCTAGTTGACTAGCTCGTTGATCAACAGATAGTCATGGTTTCCTGACTATGGACATTGGATGTCATTGATAATGAGATCACATCATTAGGGGAATGATGTGATGGACAAGATCCAATCCTAAACATAGCATAAAGATCGTGTAGTTCGTTTGCTAGAGTTTTCCAATGTCAAGTATCTTTTCCTAAGACCATGAGATCGTGTAACTCCCGGATACCGTAGGAGTGCTTTGGGTATACCAAACGTCACAACGTAACTGGGTGGCTATAAAGGTATACTACGGGTATCTCCGAAAGTGTCTGTTGGGTTGACACGGATCAAGACTGGGATTTGTCACTCCATATGACGGAGAGGTATCACTGGGCCCACTCGGTAATGCATCATCATTATGAGCTCAAAGTGACCAAGTGTCTGGTCACGGGATCATGCATTACGGTACGAGTAAAGTGACTTGCCGGTAATGAGATTGAACGAGGTATTGGGATACCGACGATCAAATCTTGGGCAAGTAACATATCGATCGACAAAGGGAATTGTATACATGGTTGCTTGAATCCTCGACATCGTGGTTCATCCGATGAGATCATCGTGGAGTATGTGGGAGCCAACATGGGTATCCAGATCCCGCTGTTGGTTATTGACCGGAGAGTCGTCTCGGTCATGTCTGCATGTCTCCTGAACCCGTAGGGTCTACACACTTAAGGTTCGGTGACGCTAGGGTTGTAGGGATATGTATATGCAGTAACCCGAATATTGTTCGGAGTCCCGGATGAGATCCCGGACGTCTCGAGGAGTTCCGGAATGGTCTGGAGGTAAAGAATCATATATAGGAAGTGCTATTTCGGCCATCGGGACAAGTTTCGGGGTTATTGGTATTGTACCGGGACCACCGGAAGGGTCCCGGGGGCCCACCGGGTGGGGCCACCTGCCCTGGGGGGCCACATGGGCTGCAGGGGGTGCGCCTTGGCCTACATGGGCCAAGGGCACCAGCCCCAAGAGGCCCATGCGCCTAGGGTTCCAAAAGGGGAAGAGTCCCACAAGTGGAAGGCACCCCTAGGTGCTTTGGGGGGGAGGGAAACCTCCCTTGGCCGCCGCCCCCTAGGAGATTGGATCTCCTAGGCCGGCGCCCCCCCCCTTGGCCCTCCTATATATAGTGGGGGGAGGAGGGCTTTTCATCCACGCCTTTGGTTGCCTCCTTCTCCCTCTCCAACACCTCCTCCTCCATAGCGCTTGGCGAAACCCTGACGGAGTACTGCAACTCCATCACCACCACGTCGTCGTGCTGCTGCTGGAGCCATCTTCCTCAACCTCTCCTTCCCTCTTGCTGGATCAAGAAGAAGGAGACGTTACGCTGACCGTACGTGTGTGGAACGCGGAGGTGCCGTCCGTTCGGTGCTAGGATCTCCGGTGATTTGGATCACGTCGTGTTCGACTACCTCATCCCCGTTCTTTGAACGCTTCCGCAGCGATCTACAAACGTATGTAGATGCATCCGATCACTCGTTGCTAGATGAACTCATAGATGGATCTTGGTGAAACCCTAGGAAATTTTTTGTTTTCTGCAACGTTCCCCAACAGATCGGACATGGTTTAGTTGATATGGATCACGTGATCATTTAGATGACTCGAGGGATGTCTATCTAAGTGGGAATTCTTAAGTAATATGATTAATCAAACTTAATTTATCACGAACTTAGTCCTGATAGTATTTGCATATCTATGTTGTAGATTAATAGCTCGCATATAGCTCCCCTGTTTTATTTTTGATATGTTCCTAGAGAAAACTAAGTTGAAAGATGATAGTAGCAATTATGCGAACTGGGTCCATGATCTGAGGATTATCCTCATTGCTGCACAGAAGAATTATGTCCTTGATGCACCACTAGGTGACGAACCTGTTGCAGGAGCAGATGCAGACGTTATGAACATTTTTGCAAGCTCGTTATGATGACTACTTCATAGTTTAGTGCACCATGCTTTACGGCTTAGAACCGGGACTTAAAAAATGTTTTGAATGCCATGGAGCATATGAGATGTTCCAAGAGCTGAAAATGATATTTCAGACTCATGCCCGTGTTACGAGGTATGAGACCTCTGACAAGTACTTTGCCTACAAGATGGAGGAGAATAGCTCAGCTAGTGAACATGTGCTCAGAATGTCTGGGTACTATAATCCCTTGAATCAAGTGGGAGTTAATCTTTCAGATAAGATAGTGATTGACAGAGTTCTCTAGTCACTATCACCAAGTTATAGAACTTTGTGATGAACTATAATATGCAAGGGATGACGAAAACGATTCCCAAGCTCTTCGCGATGCTGAAATCAACGAAGGTAGAAATCAAGAACCACTAGTTTCAAGAAACAGGGCAAGGAAAAGAAAGGGAATTTCAAGAAGAATGACAAGCAAGTTGCCACTCCCGTGAAGAAGCCCAAAGCTAGACCTGAGCCTGAAACTGAGTGCTTCTACTGCAAAGGGAATGGTCACTGGAAGCGGAACTACCCGAAATACTTGGCATATAAGAAGGATGGCAAAGTGAACAAAAGTATATTTTATATACATGTTATTGATGTGTAGTTTACTAGTGTTCATAGCAACCACAGGGTATTTGATACCGGTTCAGTTGCTAAGATTAGTAACTCGTAACAGGAGTTGCAAAATGAACTGAGACTAGTTAAGGGCAAGGTGACGATTTGTGTTGGAAGTGATTCCAATGTTGATATGATCACCATCGCACACTCCCTCTACCTTCGGGATGTGTTGAACCTAAATAAATGTTATTTTGGTGTTTGCAATGAGCATGAATATGATTAGATCATGTTCATTGCAATACATTTATTCATTTAAGTCAGAGAATAATTATTGTTCTGTTTACATGAATAAAACCTTCCATGGTCATACACCCAATGTGAATGGTTTACTAAATCTCGATCGTAGTGATACACATATTCATAATATTGATGCCAAAAGATGCAAAGTTAATAATGATAGTGCAACATACTTGTGGCACTGCCATTTAGGTCATATTAGTGTCAATCGCATGAAGAAACTCCATGCAGATGGACTTTTGGAATCACATGATTACGAATCATTTGATACTTGCGAACCATGCCTCATGGGCAAGATGACTAAAACTCCGTTCTCCGGAACAATGGAGTGAGCCAATGACTTATTGGAAATAATACATACCGATGTATGTGGTCCAATGAGTGTAGAGGCTCGCGGCAGGTATCGTTATTTTCTGACCTTCGCAGATGATTTGAGCAGATATGGGTATATCTACTTAACGAAACACAAGTCTCAAACATTTGAAAAGTTTAAAGAATTTCAGAGTGAAGTGGAGAATCATCGTAACAAGAAAATAAAAGTTTCTACGATCTGATCGCGGAGGCAAATATTTGAGTTACGAGTTTGGCCATCATTTAAAACAATGTGGAATAGTTTGACAACTCATGCCACCTGGAACACGACAGCGTAATGGTGTGTATGAACGTCGTAACCGTACTTTATTAGATATGGTGCGATCTATGATGTCTCTTACCGATTTACCACTATCATTTTTGGGTTATGCATTAAAGATATCTGCATTCACGTTAAATAGGGCACCATCTAAATCTGTTGAGACGACACTGTATGAACTATGGTTTGGCAAGAAACCTAAACTGTCGTTTCTTAAAGTTTGGGGTTGCGATACTTATGTGAAAAAGCTTCAGCCTGATAAGCTCGAACCCAAATCGGAGAAGTGCATCTTCATAGGATACCCAAAAAGAAACTGTTGGGTACACCTTCTATCAGAGATCCGAAGGCAAGATCTTTGTTGCTAAGAATGGATCCATTCTAGAGAAGGAGTTTCTCTCGAAGGAAGTGAGTGGGAGGAAAGTAGAACTTGATGAGGTAATTGTACCTTCTCTCGAATTGGAAAGTAGCTCATCACAGAAAACCATTCCAGTGATGCCTACACCAAGTAGAGAGGAAGTTAATGATAATGATCATGAAACTTCAAATCAAGTTACTACCGAACCTCGTAGGTGAACCAGAGCACGTTCCACATCAGAGTGGTACGGTAATCCTGTTCTGGAGGTCACGTTACTAGACCATGACGAACCTACGAACTATGAAGAAGCGATGATGAGGTCAGATTTTGATAAATGGCTTGAGGCCATGAAATCTGAGATAGGATCCATGTATGAGAACAAAGTATGGACTTTGGTTGACTTGCCCGATGATCGGCGAGCCATAAAGAATAAATGGATCTTCAAGAAGAAGACTAATGCTGATGGTAATGTTACTGTCTACAAAGCTTGACTTGTTGGGAAAGGTTTTCGACAAGTTCAAGGAGTTGACTACGATGAGACCTTCTCACCTGTAGCGATTCTTAAGTCTGTCCAAATCATGTTAGCAATTACATCATTTTATGAATATGAAATCTTGCAAATGGACGTCAAAACTGCATTCCTTAATGTATTTCTTAAAAAAGAGTTGTATATGATGCAACCAGAAGGTTTTATCGATCCTAAAGGTGCTAACAAAGTGTGCAAGCTCCAGCGATCCATTTATGGACTGGTGCAAGCATCTCGGAGTTGGAATATACGCTTTGATTAGGTGATCAAAGCATATGGTTTTATACAGACTTTCGGAGAAGTCTGTATTTACAAGAAAGTGAGTGGGAGCTCTGTACCATTTCTAATATTATATGTGGATGACATACCGTTGAATGGAAATGATATATAATTTCTGGATAGCATAAAAGGATACTTGAATAAAAGTTTTTGAATGAAAGACCTCGGTGAAGCTGCTTATATATTAGGCATAAAAATCTATAGAGATAGATCAAGAAGCTTAATTGGACTTTCACAGAGCACATACCTTGATAAGATTTTGAAGGAGTTCAAAAATGGATCAGTCAAAGAAGGAGTTCTTGCCTGAGTTGTAAGGTATGAAGTTGAGTAAGACTCGAAACCCGACCACGGCAAAAGATAGAGAGAGAATGAAAGTCATTCTATATGCCTTAGCCATAGGTTCAATAAAGTATGTCATGTTGTATACCAAACCTATTGTGTACATTGCCATGAGTTTAGCAAGAGGGTACAATAGTGATTGAGGAGTAGATAATTGGACGACGGTCAAAATTATCATTAAGTAACTAAATAGGACTAAGGAAATGTTTCTCAGTTATGGAGGTGATAAAGAGTTAGTCGTAAAGAGTTACGTCGATGCAAGCTTTGACACCAATCCAGATGACTCTAAGTCTCAATCTGGATACATATTAAAAGTGGGAGCAATTAGCTAGAGTAGCTCCATGCAGAGCATTGTAGACATAGAAAATTTGCAAAATACATATGGCTCTGAATGTGGAAGACCCGTTGACTAAAACTCTCTCAAGAGCAAAACATGATCACTCTTTGGGTATTAATCGCATGGCGATGTGAACTAGATTATTGATTCTAGTGAACTCTTTGGGTGTTAGTCACATGGCGATGTGAACTATTGGTGTTAAATCACATGGTGATGTGAACTAGATTATTGACTATAGTGCAAGTGGGAGACTGAAGGAAATATGCCCTAGAGGCAATAATAAAGTTGTTATTTTAAATTTCCTTATATCATGATAAAAGTTTATTATTCATGCTAGAATAGTATTAACCAAAAACTTGATACATGTGTGGATACATAGACAAAACACCATGTCCCTAGTAAGCCTCTACTAGACTAGCTCGTTAATCAAAGATGGTTAAGTTTCCTAACCATAGACATGAGTTGTCATTTGATGAATGGGATCACATCATTAGGAGAATGATGTGATGGACAAGACTCATCCATTAGCTTAGCATAATGATCATTAGGTTTTATTGCTATTGCTTTCTTCATGTCATGTACATATTCCTTCGACTATGAGATTATGCAACTCCTGGATACCAGAGGAATACCTTGTGTGCTATCAAACATCACAACGTAACTGGGTGATTATAAAGATGCTCTACAGGTATCTCCGAAGGTGTTTGTTGGGTTGGCATAGATCGAGATTAGGATTTGTCACTCCGAGTATCGGAGAGGTATCTCTGGGCCCTCTCAGTAATGCACAACATAATAAGCCTTGCAAGCAACGTGACTAATGAGTTAGTTGCGGGATGATGTATTACGGAACGAGTAAAGAGACTTGCCGGTAACGAGATTGAACTAGGTATGAAGATACCCACGATCGAATCTCGGGCAAGTAACATACCGATGACAAAGGGAATTACGTATGTTGTCATTGCGGTACGACCGATAAAGATCTTCGTAGAATATGTAGGAACCAATATAAGCATCCAGGTTCCGCTGTTGGTTACTACCAGAGAGGTATCTCGGTCACGTCTACATAGTTCTCGAACCCGTAGGGTCCGCACGCTTAATGTTCGATGACGATTTTTTATTATATGAGTTATGTGAATTGGTGAGCGAATGTTGCTCGGAGTTCCGGATGAGATCACGAACATGACGAGGAGTATCGAAATGGTCGAGAGGTAAAGATTCATATATAGGACGATAGTAATGGGAAACGGAAGTGCTCCGGGGGTACCGGGTACGTATCGGGTCACCGGAAGGGGTTCCGGGCATCCCCCCGGCAACTACATGGGCCTAATGGGCCAAGAAGGGGACATACCAGCCCCTAGGGGGCTGGTGTGCCTCATGTAGGCCAAAATAGGGGGGAAGGAAAGAAGAGAAGAGGGAAAGGAAGGGGAGGGATTCCGCCTCCCCTTCCTTCTCTCCTCCCTCCTCCTTCCTTCCCCCTCCGGATGAATATGGAAGGGAGGAGGCCGAATTGGGAGGCGCCCAAGTAGGATTCCTCCTACTTGGGGCGCCCCCTTGGCTGCCTCACCGGAAGGGGGCATCACTAGAACACACAACATTGATTCCTAACCATGTGCGGTGCCCCCCTCCACAGTTTACGCCTCCGGCCATATATTCATAGTGCTTAGGCGAAGCCCTGTGCGGATCACTTCACCATCACCGTTACTACGCCGTCGTGCTGACAGAACTCTCCCTCGACACTTTGCTAGATCAAGAGTTCGAGGAACGTCATCGAGCTGAACGTGTGCAGAACTCGGAGGTGTCGTACGTTCGGTGCTTGGTCGATCGGAAGGAGAAGAAGTTCGACTACATTAACCGAGTTGTCAAACACTTCCGCCTTCGGTCTACGAACATACGTGGACACACTCTCCCCCTCTCGTTGCTATGCATCTCCTAGATAGATCTTGCGTGACCGTAGGAATTTTTTTAAATTGTATGCTACGTTTCCCAACAAGTTTTTCCATTTCCAATGCATGCAGTCGATGCTTCCAAGAATCCCTGGAAATCCTCTAGATGCATTCTGTGCTAGGATCCGAGCAGTGTCTTCAACATTGGGTGATCGCAAATATTGCGGTCCAAACACTGCCACCACTGCCCTGCAGAACTTGTAGAAACACTCAATGGTCGTGAACTCGGGCATGCGACCATAGTCTTCTCGTGAATCACAGGGAGCTCCGTATAGAAGCATCCTCATAGCTGTCGTGCACTTCTGGAGTGAGGTGAATCCAAGTGTGCCGGTACAATCCTTCTTGCACTTGAAGTAGCTGTCGAACTCCCTGATGGAATTCAGAATCCTGAGGAAGAGATTTCGGCTCCTCGGATAACGGCGCCGAAATACTTTCTCGCCGTGCAGTGGAGCATCGGCGAAGTAGTCGGAGTAGAGCAAGCAATAGCCTTCTAGTTGATGCTGGTTCTTTGTCTTCATCCGGCCCGGCGCCGGGCCACCTCGCCAAGGCTTCGCATTGCTCGCGAGCAGGCTGGCTAGGGCGGCGAGGTCCATGAGATGCTCTTCGTCCTGGGCGTCGGATTCATCTTCCTCCTCCAGCAACGCCACGAGCGCCTCCTCGTCGTCCGAGTCCATCGCCGAGCAGACAAATCGCCGGACACTTGGCGGGCGTGGTAGGCGCGCAGCCGCCGGTATCCTGCCCTGCGTGGCCGGAGCGCTGGAAAGCGCGCCCAGGGACGGGGCGGAGGATGCCGCGGCGGAACCCT
>NC_041382.1:753081141-753084572 GCF_002162155.2 Triticum dicoccoides
ATCTCGACGTGCAAGATGCGTTTTAGCCTGATAGTGGTGGCCCAGACGCGTTTTTCCCTTCCGTCGGAGCTCCCAAGCGCCCCCAGTGCGCTGGGTTTGGCCTGGGATTGCCGGGCCCAAAAACGGACCGAGCCGACGAATTTCGGCATCCTGAAAAAGCGAGTGGGTGATTTTTTCAACGCCGGCGCTAAAAAAATTGCCGGCGGGTCTGTTGGGGACGCGAGTGAAGATGAGGCGCCGGTGCGAGGACCTTGGCAACAACGCCGGCGTGAGGACCTTGGCAACAACGCCGGCGTGAGGACCTGGAAGTGAAGACGCCAACGCGAGGTCTAGGACGCGAAGCCCAGGCTGGGCTTGGTCGTAGTTGCCACTCGATCCCCACGCCCCCCGCCGCCGCCGTGAGGTCCTGGAGGGGACGACGGCGCGCGGTCCTGGAGGCTCCGGCTTCCGGATGCGTTTGGTCGTAGTGGTGGACCAGGGGTGCAAGCTATCTCTTCCCCTGCCCTCATCTCTTCCTTTCGTCTCTCCCTCCTTGCACCTTCTGCCGGTGGTGGAGCAACTGCTCATTGCAGCACCTTCAAATAAAGATTCAGTTATCTCGCAAAAAAAATAAAAAATAAAGATTCAGTTAGCAGTTAGGGTTGGACAAACACTGGCCTCTGAATTGCCTATTGTTGATTACAAATTGTTGGTAACATAGTATCATTTTGTCCATCAGAATTAGAATGGCATAGCCCTAGCAGATAGTCACTACGGAGAAGTGTCCATGCCAACAGTGCTATAAAAGAGTCAATCATTATGCTACTCTGTAAATTTGTACAAGAAACCATGTGTTCTTTAATTAAAATATACATCTATCTTGTCCATCAGGCTGCACAATGTTGGTAAAGTATCACCGCTTGAAAAAGCTTTTCTGGTGTGTTGTGCATGCAATTTGCCATCAAGATTAGGCTAGAAGTGCTATTCAGACACAATGTAGCAGCAAGAAATAGGAAAAATCAGAGCATGTCTTCCTGACTAAGAAAAAGAAAACGAAAAAAAGGAGCAGGGAAATTTAGAAAAAGAAATGTGCGAGTTACCAGCATACCTCATTAGTTTCAAGTAGTCTGCTGGGGTACAACTGCAGATATACTGCACGTAGATAACAATGTTTTATGTAAATTTCGCCTGATTTGTCTTGTGCAGTTGCAATACTTCTGTTGTTTGTACACTAACTAAAACATGAGCTCCCCACTCGCTCACAGCGGTTAGCTAGTGAGAAAGAATTTTTGAAACTTTGTAAGGAAATTCATCTACATAGGAATTCATACCTAGCTGTGAGCTCGCGTATGGTGATATAGTTAGATGTTGCTGATCCTCTGTTAAAATTAAACATCAGTACCTATCAAAGATTGGGAAGGGTTTAACTAACCACACATAATTTCACAGAAATTAAATTGAAACCAAAAGCTTATTTTGGAACTATGCAACACCGACTCTTTGATTATTTACATTGTTTGCATGTCAAATAAGAATCAGATCAACATATATACCGAAAAGGGTTTCCCCCGCTTTGTATTCCAAAGCACCAATACAAAGCACCAACACCGATCACAAAGCAAACGCTAGGGCAAGCAGCACAACAAGCAAAAGAAAAAGAAGAAGAAACAGTGCCAGCACTGGCAGCTCGACAAAGCGTGGATGACCCACTACCGCTGCGCCCTCCGAAATCGACCCACCATGATCCAACGCTACGATTCTCCGCGTACCAAGCAGCACCTCCAGAAAGGAATGCGACGTCGATGAAGCTGCTGCCCGGACGTGTCCTAGGGTTTCCCCCGGCACACGGAGGGTAGTGGGGAATGAAGACCAACGACACCTTCCAGGGAGGAATGGTGGCACCTGCAGGCGTCACCGCATCGGAGCCGGAAGACCCGGCAAGGATTTCTCCCAACTCCAAACCCCCACCGCCCAACCGGATGGTAGCCAACAAGCCAACTCGCCGTCCACCAGCATGCGCCACCGCGGTCGCAACACCACCCACACCGCCTCACTGAGATCACCACCACGAGGCCAAGAGAACGAGGAGAGGAGGCGTTGGTCGACGGGAGCAGCAGCGTCGTAGCCGCGCGGGAGGGAACCACCTCCACCGCCGTCGTGCAGGAGGCCCGTGCCTCCGGCACCGTCGCGGTTGCCGTCCGGACGCAGCAGCAGGGCATACCAGGTCACCCCTAGCCCGGCCAGGCCTGAATAGGGCCTGCTAAGCCCCGCCGGCCACGCTGCAGTAGGGCGGCGCCAGCACCGCCAACACCCCAACGCCCATCGCCGCTCCCCCGCCTCCTGGAAGACACGCCGTCGACCCGCCCCGTCGTCAGCCCGCCTAGACCCAGATGGGGCCCGAAGGCCCAGAACTGGGCCGAGCGGGCGCCGCCGCGCCACCCCGTCGCCAATGGCGACGCCGCCGTCCAGCCGATCTCCCGTGCCGCGCCAGGGAGCCCCGCCGCCGCCAAGGGAGCACCCCCTGGCGCCCTCCGCCCCGCGCCAGAGAGCAACCGATGGCCAGGGGCCGCCAGCGTCGCCCGGGCTAGGCCCGGCTGCGAACGCCGGCGACGGCGGCGGGGAGGGGAGAGTGAGGGAGAGCTAGCGGAGGGAGGACCAGAGCTGGGCCGGTCGCCCGTGGGGGCGACGCGGTCGCGAGAGCCCGAGTCGTTTTTCTTTCGCGACCGACCACTCAAGTTCCTCAGATCAACATATATATCAGAGAGGACCAACAAAATACCCCCTTTCCGGCAGGTTTGAGGTAAGAATTAGATATATTCAACAGCTCAAACATCGGAATAACGGTTTGTGTACAAGCATGGCAAACAATTTCTGGGTGCAAGCTGGAATTAGTAAGTTGGAAAGAAGCAAAGAAAATAACATTGGCATCACGCCCATATTCTATAGGTTATAACTTATAAATGGTCATTGGTCAACACGAGGCAGCAAAATAACATGCATTTCAACGATGTACATCCGAGTGTGGATATCTCATGAATAGATACATCATACTCCTTTTGTACTAAACTTAA
This sequence comes from Triticum dicoccoides, assembly GCF_002162155.2. Lineage (NCBI taxonomy): Eukaryota > Viridiplantae > Streptophyta > Magnoliopsida > Poales > Poaceae > Triticum > Triticum dicoccoides. The sequence goes on from NC_041382.1 coordinate 753,084,192, forward strand.
GACACTTATTTTCGGATGAAGAGGGTATTATTTAACCTCCATCATTACACTAACATAGCCAGAAAAGTTGGCAGCCTAAAATTTACTAAAACTTAGGATAAATCTGCTGTTCCGGCCATGGTTTTACATAAACAGCGAGCAAAGCAGGCTTACAAAATCAACAAACGAACCAGCAGTACATGGCAACGGCGACAAACCTCTTCGGTGACAGCCGGAACCCTATCGGATCGACGAGCCGGAGAAGAAGCGGACAGAGGACCCGGGCACGCCCGGCGAGATGCCCCGCGGGCAAGTAGAACTGCAGAAGGACTTGCCGGAGTGAGCCCTCTGAAGAGGTTGGCCCCCTTTTCTAGCGCCCGCGCGAAGGCTATCGCAGTGGCC
>NC_041382.1:753084820-753104824 GCF_002162155.2 Triticum dicoccoides
GTGTACTGGCAGCATAGGACATGCGGAGAAAAGGTGAGAAGCTAAAGATTTGGGGAGAGTGTGACCATGGTGAAAATAACGTATCTACCATTTTCAAAACATAAAAATAGAAGATTACACCGACTGGCCCACCTAATTTTCGTACCGGTCCCGTCCCGCACGTAATTGTACTTTCCAGTAATTACAGTCTCCATTTTTTCCTTCGCCGGATTGAGGTGGATGGACAGCTCTTGACGACGGCGACGGCAAACCCCACTACAATATTCGGATGAAGTACTGACGCCCTCACACGACAGCGAAGACTTGTCCCATAGGAAGCTATAGGCTGTAGCCGATGGATTAGTGTCAGCTTGTATGAGTAAACTGTATCTGTATTTACAGCCCCTGCCGCTCCCGAAAAAAGTGGATTGACCTCCTCTGCCGCTCCAGCGGGCGTCAGGGGAGGCCTCCCGCCGCCGCCGGTCCCCGTCCCCCCCCCCCCTCTTCCTTCAGTCCCCTCGCCGCCGCCGACGCGCGCCGGCTGGCGAAGCCTGCCTGGCGTGGGCGGCGGTGGGGCGCCTCTTCCCTTCGTCGTTTGGCTGGCACGGGACGGCTAGATCGATGGAAAGCACTGGGCTAGCGTGGGGCATGGCGGCGTGGCAGCGGGCGCTCCTGGCGACGGCGTGCGTTGGCACCACGATGCTATGGTGGCGTTTTCGCGGCGCGGTATGCGGCTGCGCCGCCATTGATGGGGCTCGTTAGTTTCGCTCTGACGGCCAGCGAGGGTTGGATCCCGGGGCGGCGGCCCTGGATGGCGGAGGTTGTGTCGGTGGCTGTGGTCTCGCGACGGGCGATGCAGCGGCCGGGGTGGTGGACGATCCGTGCACAAGAGGCTTGATGGAGGCCATTGGAACAGATCTGGGTGAAGACTTGCTCGCGGCTGCTGCCGAGGCCGACGATGGCGACACTTTTCGGTGCCGTTCCCTTATTGAAGGCATCGCTGTTGAGAAGTTTCAGGCCACTATCTGCTACCTCCGGGGGAAACCCTAAATCAGTAGATCGGATGACGGCGGCATTATTGTGTCGTTTTCCTCTTGTGGCGTCATTCTTGGAGGTGTATACGGGCTCGAGGGACCAGAGGACGGAATAATTGGTGGAGCGGTGCTTCATCCTGCACATTAATGATGGCGTTTCTCGGCGTCGTGGCGCGGTGGAGACTCGGCGCCCGGTGTGTGGTGAGGGACTCGCGCAGGAGGGTGCCATTATTAGGCGCCGTGGTGGCGTCGATGGCAGAGAGGCCGGGCAAGGTGGTGCAGCAGTACACACTAAAGATGGATTGGTGGCAAGCGGCGGCGGCGGCCTCATACCCGGCAGGCGTCTTGGTTGAGGAATGCGCCGGACTGGTAGGTGTCCCATACCCGGCAGGCGTCCGGGTTGGGACCTCAGGTCTTAGATGTTTAGATTTGACTGCGATGTCTGTTTGGTATTAGGCCCAGACTATCAGCGCCCCTTCATCAATTGGATAGGTGTAGCGACAGTTGTTGCATAGACGGTGACTTTAGTCTTACTGTTGTATCACTTTGTAAGGTCTTATGAAAATAATTAATAAAGTGACCGTATGCATCGTCCATATGCAGAGGCCCGGGGTCCTCCTCCTTTTCTAAAAAAAAAATCTGTATTTACAGCTAATGGAATGGTAGAGTGTGTGATGCTTTCACCTGTTTCTGTTCATTTCTCAATGGTTTGGAAATCTTAAGGAATTTTATTGTATTCATGGTTTGATGCTATCCCCTCGTCATTTTTTCGTAGGTAACCACAAGATTATTTTTCTCTGTGTAGCGGATGCATTGCCATGATAGATTTGTGCCGCATGGCTGACAACCGATACCAGCTTATAACACTTCTACCTCAATTCTCTCAATGTGCCATCTTGTTCATTTTGCGTATGAATACATACAGTTGTGCAAAAACTTAGTTTCTTACCGTTTGATTCTTAAAGTCTGAAACATCGTTGCATTCATACATTCAGATACTATGGCAACTGCAGTTCTTTACAGGATACTGGTAACTGCATTGTGTTGTGTTATGTCTAATTCAGGCATGAGAATAAACATTGTTACTGCAAGCATTCTCATCATCTAAACTTCTGAATTTCAGCAACATACTTGACCATCCAGGTTGTCGTAAAGCGTTTATTGAGATGCCTGACATACTGCCACTAACCCACTACACATCCTTACATACAAATCACAATTTTAATCATGTTTCCATAGTTGGTAGAAAAACCTGAAGTACATAAAGGCTTCCTGATACAAAAAGTTGTCCAAGCAAAGAATGATTGTATCTATGGTATCATGTACACTTTGATGTACTGAATTCATGTAATGGATGAGAATTTGTGTTATGTCAAATTAAATTTGCCTTGATTTTTTCAAGTTTGATGCATGTCAAATTTCTGAACATATTTAATCATGATTAAATTTCTGATTTCTCTATAACTTGTAATGCTGTGTAGTGGCAATACATGCATGTTTGTTGCCTCTTTACTTTTGGTCAGACCTGCATCATCCAGGAACACACAATAAAGTTTGTTGATGTTCAGGAAACTTATGATAGTGACTTTTGCTTATAGCTTTGATCTCAAAACTGGACATAGCCGTCCCAGGCCACTTATGCAGTTTAAAAGCTTTACTGAACAATATATGTTTTGACCACATGACTGAGAAAGTCACTTATTTTTCCAACCCATAAACTGAATTAGTAACTGAATTTTTTGATAACAGCAAAGCGGATACTTCTTGCCAAATGCCAAGCCATTGTCATTGTTATTCATTATACTACAATATTGATACAACCTGCAGATATGAGCATTCGCACTAGTATTGTGCGTGTCACTTGGCTGAATACGGAAGGACTATTTGCACTTGTACATCTGCTACAACCTACAGCTTTCTCTAGACAAGAGGCTACAGCTGAATCATTGCCATCGACGAAGGCCATCCAGGGGGGATGGCGCCTCCTCTGAGACGCTTCGTCACTACCGCAGAGCGTCATGGCTTCGCCGCCAAGACGACCGTCCGGTACCCATTGTCGCGGCTACTTGTAGGACTTCCAGGGAATCTTCCAGTCCATGGTTGTCTGGTTGCCATCGTAGGAGCCCTCCGGGGTTGGGATTTGATTCGGGAGCCGATGCGAGGGATTTGGCAAGGACGATCTGGGGAAGGACGCACGACTCGAGGCCTTGGGTTGGGATCTTGGATCACAAGCTTTAGGGGGGTACATATTTACAAAGAGGGCAGGTAAATGTAAATATTTGCTTGATTGCACGTGAGACATTGGATTTAAATCGTGGGGCAGAAAACGAACTGATACGGGGATACACGACACACCTCGGATTCACAGGATATGTTGCATATATGTAGACAAAACTAGTAGCTAGGTATAGATATAGATAGATATAAAGATAAAGAAAAAGATATGCACAATCACTCTATGGCTGATTTCCTATGGGGCGCTTGTGCCTGCCTGGACGTGGCATATGCCCATGGAAAAGCAATGCATCCATTGAATGTTGAATAACTATTAAATTGAATGATTTTTTTTGCGAAAAAATTGAATGATTAGCTTCATGCACGCAACTTAACTTATTGAGTAATTGTTCAATCTTGCTGTCGCGACTTCAACGTGAGTTTAGTAGTCATGTACAAAGAAGGGACATTTTTTCAACCTGATGATATTGGATATTAGGTAGGATTTTTCATGGCTTGATGCAGTCGTGGGCACTACCAATATATATAACGGGTGTTGGAGGACTACAACAGAATCGACATTGAATATGGTTTCTTTGTTAAACATGGCTTTGTTATTAACAAATAAATGATCCATCGTCATCACAAGGTTACCATGTTTGGCCACCGTTTCTGCGTGCGGCTGCAAAATAAGAGGATGTAGGACATTTCTAGAAGTTCTTGACGGCAGCCGTGTCCACTGCCAGTATATAAAATAGGTGCTGAAGGACTACAACAAAACCAACAGTGACTATGGTTTTCTTGTGAAACACGCCTCTATTATTAAAAATAAACAATCCATCGCCATCACAAGGTTCACAAGGTCATCGTGTTTGTCCATCATTTCTTTGTGCGCCTGCAAAATCAAAGCATGTGGGACATCTATTTTCTACATGATGATATTGGATATTAGGTAGGAATTTCTTGTTCAATACGACTGTAATTAACAATAAACGATCCATCGTCATCACAAGGTCACCATGTTTGGCCACCGTTTCTGCGTGCGCCTGAAAAATCAGAGCCTTTTTGTCCGCAGCCGTGGCCACTACCAATATAAAAAACTGGTGCTGGAGGACTACAACAAAACAAACATTGACTATGGTTTTCTTGTTAAACACGGCTCTATTATTAACAACAAACGATCCATCGCCATCACAAGGTCACCATGCTTGGCCACTGTTTCTGCGTGTGCCTGCAAAATTAGAGGTTGTATGGCATTTTTTTACTACATGATGATATTGGACATTAGGTAGGAATTTTGATGGGCTGATACACAAGTTCTTGATGGCAGCCGTGGCCACTACAAATATATAAAACATGTGCTGGAGGACTACAACAAAACCAATATCAACTGTGATTTTCCTATTAAACACATATCTCTTATTAACAATAAACGATCCATCGCATCGTCACCATCTTTGGCCATAGTTTCTTCGTGCACCTGCAAAATCAGAGGCTATTGGGCATTTTTAGAGTTTCTTGTCTGCAGCCGTGGCCACTGCCAAAACCAACATTATTGACTGTGTTTTTCTTGTTAAACACAACTATGTTATTAACAATAAACGATCCATCGCCATCACAAGGTCACCATGTTTGGCCACCGTTTCTGCGTGCGCCTGAAAATCAGATGCTATAGGATATTTTTTTGCTACATGATGATATTGGACATTAGGTAGGACTTTTGATGGGTTGATGCACAAGTTCTTGATGGCAGCAGTGGCCACCACCAATATATAAAACAGGTGCTGGGGTACTACAACAAAACAAACATCGACTGTGGTTTTCATGTTGGGCTCTGTTATTAAAAATAAACAATCCATCGCCATCACATGGTCGACATTTTTTGCCACCGTTTCATGTGCACCTGCAAAAGTAAGGTTATAGGCCATTTTTTCGACGTGATGATATTAGACATTAGGGATTTTGATGGGTTGATGTAGAAATTCTTGATGGCAGCGGTGGCCACTACCAATCAAAGAGGTGCAGCAGGACTATAAAAATTCACCATTGCCAATGGTTTACTTGTTAAACACATCTCTCTTATTAATCGTAAATGATCCATTGTCATCACAAGGTCACCATGTTTGGCCATCGTTTCTGCGCGTGCCTACATATGTTGTCGGACATTTATTTTCTATAACATGATATTAGAAATTAGGACTTTTGATGGGTTGATGCATAAAAATTCTTGACAACAGGCGTGGCCACTACCAATAAAAGAGGTGCTAGAAGACTACAACAAAATCAACATTGTCAGTGGTTTCCTTGTTAAACATGGCTCTCTTATTAACAATGAACGATCCATCACCATCACAAGGTCACCATGTTTGGCCACCGTTTCTGTGTATGCCTGCAAAATCAGATGCTATAGTACTTTTTTCTACCAGATGATATTAGACATTAGGACTTTTGATGGGTTGATGTTGAAATTCTTGACAGAATCTGTGTCTACTACCAATAAAACTGGTGCTGGAGGACAACAACAAAATCAACATTGCTAGTGGTTTCATTGTTAAACACGGCATTGTTATTGACAATAAATGATCCATTGCCATCACATGTTCACCATTTTGGCTATTGTTTTAGCGTGCGCTTGCAAAATCAGATGTTGTAGGACAATTTTTTCTACTTGATGACATTGAATATTAGGACTTTTGATGGGTTGATTTAGAAATTCTTGAAGGCAGCCGTGGCCACTACCAATGAAACAAGTGCAGGAGGACTACAACAAAATCAACATTGCCAGTTGTTTCCTCTAATGGCAGCAACATCCTGCTATATGGACGAGTTGGCCTGTCTAGGTGAGGCAGCATATTGCAGGGGCCCACCGCTATTGTTTTTCTGATGTTCCAAATAAATTTCAAGTGTGGCCAAACTTCATAATGAAGTTAAGTTTCAAAATAGATCAAGCCCATCAATAGGTCCCTAAACACAAGTTACACACACTTGATTTTTTAAATCATTTTTAATTGGTTCGATATGTTTCAATGTTTTTTACTTACTTTCCCCCAACTACTATAAATCCTTTAAGATTAAACCATGCGTTTACTTATGCATGCCTCAACTTTTACATGATTTTAATTTGGATTTGATTTGGTATTTATTAAAGCTAATATGTTCCTTGTATTTTCGAAATTTGGATATCATCTTAATATACGTCTGTTGGCGGTGATGCGCTTCCGCATCCCTGGTAATGGGTACCCATTACCCACGTACCATGTGGGTAAAAACAATATTAGGGTAAGGGTATGGTACAAAAAGTTACCCATGGGTATGTCAATAGGAAAATCTGAAACCCATCGGGTAGAGAGGGTACGGGTATTGGATTGTAGAACCCATACAACATACCCATGTACCCATATAAAATCTATATGAACTCAAAATTATCTCTACAATCTACACTCTATCGTGAATTTGTGAACTCAAAATGTATGATTGTGTTGCTATTTATGACTATGTGATGTTGTTTTCATTTGTTGTTGTTTATAAGAAAGTGATGTTGTTTATGATGTCTTGTTGAGTATAAGTATTTGTTGTCATTACAATATATTGTTGTAAATAATGATTATATGTTGTTGCTTATTGATAATCCACAAGTATAGGGGATCGTGACAGTCTTCGAGGGTAGTATTTGACCCAAACTTATTGATTCGACACAAGAGAGCCAAACAATATTTATGTGTCTTAGCAGTTGAGTTGTCAATTCAACCACACCTGGGAAATTATATTTCTGCAGCAAAATATTTAGTAGGACAGTAGCAATAGTAATAGAAATATTAACACTAGCAGTTTTATAGTAATTGTAACACCAACAGTAACGAAAATAACTTAGCAAAGACCAATATGATAAAAGCATAGGCATTAGATCAGCGATGGATAGTTGCATTGGATGATATTTATCATGTAACAGATACAACCTACAGCGACAAACAATAGCTTCAATTCATCAATATAATGTAGGCATGTATTTCGTATATAGTTATACGTGATTATAATAAGAACTTGCATGACATCTTTTGTCCTACCTTCCCGTGGCAGCGGGGTCCATACGTAAATCTAATGGATATTAATGCCTCCTTTTAATAGAGAACCGAAACAAAGCATTAGCACTTAGTAAATAGATGAACTTCTCAAACTATGCTAATCATTGGAAATAATTCCAATTATTGTCACCTTGGGGTATTCGGATCATAAACATAATAGGTGCATACAACTTGCAAGATAGGATCCGAAACACACATATATTTGTGAAAACATAATAGGTTCAGATCTGAAATCATGGCACTCGAGCCCTAGTGACAAGTATTTAGCATAGCAAAGTCATAGCAACATAAATCTCTAAACATAGTAGATACTAGGCATCAAGCCCTAACAATTAACTCGACTACATTATGATACATCTCCGTCGTGTCTATAATTTTTTATTGTTTCATGCCAATATTCTACAACTTTCATGCACTTTGGCCAACATTTTATATTATTTTTGGGACTAACATATTGATCTAGTGCCCAGTGCCAGTTCCTGTTTTTTGCATTGTTTTTTGTTTCGCAGAGAATCGATATCAAACAAAGTCCAAATGCGATAAAAATTTACGGATATTTTTTTGGAATATATGTGATTTTTTTGGGAGTTAGAATCAGCGCAAACGGGGGCCCAGGGCCTCCACTGGGCACCTGGGTACGCCCATACCCCCTGGCCGTGCCATGGAGCCCAGTGGGCACCTGGTAGGTCGGTTGGTGTCCTTCTTCGGCCACAAGAAAGCTTTTATCCGGAAAAATTGTGTCAAAATTTCAGCCCGATCGGAGTTACGGATATTCAGATATTTAAGAAATGGTTTCCGGCCAGAAAACAGAATGCGAAACAGAAGAGAAACATAGAGAGAGGTCCAATCTCGGTGGGGCTCTCACCTCTGCCGCTATGGAGGCCATGGACCCTACTCCCATCTAGGGAGGAGTCCAAGGAAGAAGAAGAAGGAGGGGGGCTCTCCCCCCTCTCTCCCAATGGTGCCGGAACGCCGTCGGGGCAATCATCGTGTGACGATCTACACCAACAACTTCACCGCCGTCATCACCAAATCTCTCCCCCTCTATGGAGTGGTGTAACACCTCTTCTCCCCACTGTAATCTCTACTTAAACATGGTGCTCAATGCTATATATTATTATCCAATGATGTGTGGCTATCCTATGATGTTTGAGTAGATTCGTTTTGTCCTATTGGTTGATTGATGATCGTGATTGGTTTGAGTTGTATGTTTTATTTTGGTGCTTTCCTATGGTGACATCCACGTCGCGCAAGCGTGTGGGATTACCGCTATAGGGTGTTGCAATACTTTCATGATTCTCTTATAGTGGGTGGCATCAGTGACAAAAACACATACCCGGGTAAGGGGGTTGTTGCGTATGGCAGTAAAGACGACTTGTTACTTAATGCTATGGTTCGGTTTTACCATAATGATCTTTAGTAGTTGCATATACTTGCTAGAGGTCCAATCATAAGTGCATGCCTCTCCCTCATATAGAAATGCAATAATGATTATCAGTCTAGTTATCAATTGCCTGGTAACAAATCCTTCTCTTGTGTCACAAAAATCTTTCTACTAAACAACTAACTTTTTTTATCTTGCAAAATACTCGTGGTATTATTCGCGCTAAGTACTTTAATTTTGTTCTTGCAAACTTATCCCATTATACCTACAAAGTAGTTTTATTCTTGTTCTAGGTAAAGCGAACATTTAGCGTGCGTAGAGTTGTATCAGTGGTTGATATAACTTGAAGGGAATATAAATTCTATCTTTAGCTCCTCGTTGGGTTCGACACTCTTGTCGAAAAAGGCTGCAAACGATCCCCTGTACTTGTGGGTTATCAAGACCTTTTTCTGGTGCCGTTGTCGGGGAGCAATGCATGGGGTGAATATTCTCATGTGTGCTTTGTTGCTTTATCACTAAGTAGATTTTATTTTCTACCTCCAAGTAAAATTTATTTTTGGTTCTAAGTTGCTTTATATCTTTAGTTATGGATATGGAACATGAAATACCAAAAAAATTAGTTGTACTTGCTACTCATGGAGATGGGGAACCTCCTAAAACCCTCCATGCTCGTTATGTGGAAAATATTAAACACTACTTTGATATTCTTGAGAAAACCCCATTCAACCTTATAATGGGAGACACGTTGGATCAACGTGAATACTTTAGAGATTATCGCTTGACTCAAAAAAGAAAACTCTTATGGGATCAAATTGATTGTTTGCATTGGTATGCTTGGAATTTATGCTTGAGATATGCTATTACTTGTTACTCTAAGATGAAGGCTCCACAACTTCCCTTTTCATGTGAATTTAATGATAATTAAACCTTGGCTTGTTATGCTAAAGGTATATATAATTATTACTATGTGGAATGAATAAAAGAATTTGTCGCTTTTAAGGGTGCATGTGAAATTGAATCTTTATTTGGAGAGCATGAAAATTATGATGATGTTGTTTACAGACCTGAAAATTTATCTATACTTAAATATTTTTATGAGAATTATAAATATAATGCCGATATTGATGCATTTATTGAGAAAGTCTCCGCTGTCTAAGAAGAGACTAATATTTTGCAGGAATCAATGGAAGAAGAAATTGATGACACTGTGAGCTCCTTAGATGAAAAAAACGAGGAGGAGAGCGAAGAACAAAGGAAGAAAGAGTGAATTAGCTACCTGTGCCCACCTTCCAATGAGAGTAACTCTTCAACTCATACATTGTGTAATTTTCCTTCATGCTTACCGAACGATGAATGCTATGATCCCGTTGATTCGTTTGAAATATCCCTTTTTGATGAACTTGATGCTTGCTATGATTGTGGCCATGATGCCAATATGAATGATGCTTATGGAGATGAACTTGCTCTAGTTCCTTATGTTAAAAATGAAATTGTTGCTATTGCACCCACACATGATAGTCCTATTATCTTTGTGAATTCTCCCAACTATACTATATCGGAGAAGTTTGCTCTTATTAAGGATTATATTGATGGGTTGTGTTTTACTATTACACATGATGATTTTGATGAATATAATATGCACGTGCTTGCTTACTCTACTTGCAATTATTATGAGAGGGGAACTATATCTGCGCCTCTCTATATTTTCAATACGATAAAATCGCAAGAAACTTTGAATACTATGCATTGGCCTTTACTTTCTGTGCATAAATTGGTCTTTTATGACACGGCGATGCATAAGAACAGAGTTGGATACTGTTGTTACATGACATATGTTGCTTTGTGCTCACTACTAAATTAAAAATCATTGTTTTAGTTAAAATTGACTTTGATATACCTTGGGATCCGAGTGGATCAACTACTTGAGCACTTTATGCCTAGCTTAATGGCTTTAAAAAAAGTGCTGCCAGGAAGACAAGCCGGAAGTTTTAGAGAGTCATTAATTTCTACGAGTGCTTTTGGAAAGTTAAAAAACAAAAAATTATAGAGGGGAACCTAATTTGTTTTATAAAAGAGAAGCGATTGGAAAGTTATGCATTGGAGAAGTGAGGGTCGACCTTGAATAGTTGCGTTCATGCTCATGGAAATAATGTAGAGTTTTTTCATGGAAGTTTTTCGCAAAAATAATTATCTCCTTCCTTGTACAAATTCATTGTATTATAAAAATAATGTGCTAAGATTTACCTTTAGGTTGATTAGATTGCTTGTTTGGTGTGTGCGGTGCAAAAACATAAAGTTTGGTTGTAGTGCGTGATTTTTCATTTTTTTACTAGAATGTCAAAAAATTATAATTTTTTTACACAATACTACTATGCAAATTGTTTATTTTATCCTATTTTCTAGATTTCTTTTGAGTTAGAAAAGTATATATGCCATCTGCATCTTTACAGACCGTCTTGTTTTCGCAGATTGTTGTCATAGTTTATTATTTGCGTATGTTTGAAATCTTGTTGAGCCCCATTGACTTGGGAGACATAGAATTGTGATAGAATACAATGGGTAATGTTTGATTATAATTATACAAATATCTTACAGCAGGACATGATGGGATTTGATGTTATATGTTCTAACCCCTCTAATAAAAAGTTTGGTTAAGTTTTGTGTGGATGAAGTGTTCGAAGATCGAGGAGGTATTGATATGAGAAGAATAACTAAAGTGAAGACCTCAAGCTTGGGGATGTCCAAGGCATCCCAAGTAATATTCAAGGAGACTCAAGGGGCTAACCTTGCGGACGGAAGGCATCCCATCTTTCTACAACAATTATCAATATGTCTCAGTTTTTGTTTTGTTCACATGATATGCGTAAATTCTTGGAGCGTCGTGTGCTTTTTATTTTTATTTTAATAATGCACCATGCTGGTATGAGATAGTCCTTGGTTGATTTATAGAATGCTCTTTGCACTTCACTTATATCTTTTGAGTGTGGCTTTATAGAATGCTTCATGTGCTTCACTTATATCAATTGAAGTTTGGATGCCTGTTTCTCTACATAGAAAACCGTTATTTGTAGAATGCTCTTTTGCTTCACTTATATTTGTTAGAGCGCGGCCAAGTCTTTTGTAGAAAGAATTAAACTCTCATGCTTCATTTATATCTATTTAGAGAGTCAACAGAAATTGATCATTCAGATGGTTAGTCATAAAATTCTACATAAAACTTGTAGATCACTCAGTATGATATGTTTGATTCCTGGCAATAGTTTTGCGATATAGAGATGGTAATATGTGGGAGGTAATATTGAATGATTGTGGTTTACTAAGAATATTGGTGTTAAGGTTTGTGATTTCTGAAGCATGCACGTATAATTTTCCGTTATGCAATGAAATTGCAGCACAATTTAACCTTGATTGTCTTGCTTTGCGTGAAGGTCGGGCGCGCGCGATGGTTAACTCCTACCAACCTGCCATCAAGGAGCATGTGTAGTAATACATTTCTTCGAGGGCTGATAAACTTTTGCAATAAGTATGTGAGTTCTTTATGACTAATATGAGTCCATGGATTATACGCACTCTTGTCATTCCACCATTGCTAGCCTCTCTAGTACCGCGTAACTTTTGCTGGTGCATAAGCCCTCCTTGTAACCTCCTCAAAACAGCCACCATACCTATCTATTAGGCCTTGTACAATGCTAGGTGCTTAGGGAAGTGCTAGAAAAATAAACCAGATTTTGTTTAAGCACCGGTCCCTATTTCTATAGGAGAGACGCTTAATTAAGAGTCCGCCCTATATAAATAAGCACCAGTGCTTAAGAAAAGCCTGGTTTATTTCTTCAAGGACCTCTCCTATGCACCTTGCATTGTATAAGGCCTTATGGCATTTTTATAGCCATTCCGAGATATATTGTCATGCAAATTCCATCATCATCATATACATGAATTGATCATTCATTGTTATATTGTTTTGCATGATCATAAGATAATTAGCATGATATTTTCATGGCTTGTCTCTTTTCTGATATCTTTGCTACGCTAGATCATTGCACATCCTGGTACACTGCCAGATGCATTCATATAGAGTCATCATGTATTAGTTTTATCGAGTTGTAAGTAAATAAAAGTGTGATGATCATTGTTATTAGAGCATTGCCCTAGTGAGGAAAAGAATGGTGGAGACTAATGAGTACTCAAATTAAGGGTGGGATGAAGTCCATGAGTCTGTTCTATAAAAGAGAGGCCAAAAGGAGCCCAACGGAAAAAGGGAAAAAGAAAAAAAAGGAAAAAAAGAGAAAAGAGAGAAGGGTCAATGTTACTATCATTTTCCACACTTGTGCTTCAAAGTAGCACAATGTTTTTCATATAAAGAGTCTCCTATATTGTCACTTTCATATAATTAGTGGGAATTTTTCATTATAGACTTGGCTTGTATATTTCGATGATGGGCTTTCTCAAATGCTCGAGGTCTTCATGACCATACAAGTTGAATGCACACCCACTTAGTTTTTCAGTTTGAACTTTCATACACTTATAGCTCTTGGTGCATCCGTTGCATGGCAATCCCTACTCCTCGTATTGATATCGGATTGACGGGAATCTCCATAGCCCATTGATCCACCTAGTCGATGTGATACTTTCTCCTTTTTGTCTTCTCCACATAAACCTCTAACACCACATTTTATACCACCCATAGTGTTATATTGATGGCTCGCGCTCATGTATTACGTGAGAGTTGAAAGAGCTAAAGCGCGTTAAAAAGTACAAACCAATTGCTAGGCTGACACCGGGGTAGTACATGATTTATACTTTGTATTAAGAAGATGGAGCATGACAAGGCTATATGATTTTGTAGGGATAGTGTCCTTTAGCATTGCTATTTTGAAAGACATGATTGTTTGTTGGTATTCCTGAGTATTGATGTTTTTTATGTAAAATATGATAGACTATTGTCTTGAATCACTCGTGTCTTAATATTCATGCCATATTGAGATTATGCTAGGTAGTATTCCACAACAAAAATCATGATCACACTAAGACAAAAGCTCGCTAAAATTTGCCATCTTACTTTCTGATCTTCGAGCTGAAGAAAAATGCTTATGTTGCCACATACATTCGTTGAAGTCACTGATCATGAGCCAAGGTATGCCAACATTCGGTTTAATCCTCCTTAGCAAACTCCACATAAAGTGTCTATCTTGACTTCTAGGCTCCCCATACACAAAAGTTCCTCGCCACTTCGGACGATGGGGATCATCACGGATAGTGACATCGATGTATCTCACACCATATGAGAGCATTTTTATTTCAATGCCTTATCCCAAAACAATGCTATACCGCTCCTTTGCCTTTACTATCATGCACAATACAATGTTTAAGTCCAAGCCAGCATCTAAGGTTCTTAACTCTTTCCTCGCACTGTCGTGTTACCGATAAAAACACTGTCAGCGAATGGTATTCACGCACAAGGCATACAAGCAAGTTCTAGCTAGGACCGTCTAGGGCTGCCCAATACCTCTCCAAGAGTTCTCCACCATAGGTTGGAAGGCTGTTCTACTCTCGCCATTAACGCAATGCTCTCTGGACGGTGGAACGCTGATGGATTCAAATACAGTATGCGTGGATATATACCGGCGAAGGGATCGTCCTTTCAATCCTTCGAACAAGGAGAAATCCTCGCGGCTGGGAGCGTACGTGTAGATGCGGGGATTAAAACTGGAGTGCACTGTGCATTGTGATACAAATTGTACTAGCAAAAGCACCGTGGAAAAACACTGTCATTGTACTGTTTTGTTCCCGTGAACCGCAGATGTTAAATCTAATGGCTGAGAATCGCCAAAGTCTTATCTGATTTTGCTCTTGCAAGTCAAAGAATCTGTGTCGTGCTCCTCCATGTGCTCAGGTTCCAACGTCGACTCGCCTTCCCAGCTGGCACGATACCCAAGCGCTATAAGTGAAGCCGCTCCCATGGCACCCGCGGCAGTATCTCGCCACCAACCCCCGCACTTCCCTTTCGCCATCGTCGACTCCATGGCGCTCGCAGCAGCAACTCTTGCCTCCTCTCCGCGCGTATCTATCTCCGTTTCCGCCGCTGGGATGAACAGCAGCGGCCTGTCAGTGTCGTTGGGGGCGCGCTGTGTGCCGGGGATTTCTGTGCAAATTCATTCCCAGCGGAGGAGGATGGTCGCAGCGGCGGCAGCGGCGAGAGGGGACGAAGGGGCCGGTAAGACCTTCGTGGAGGAGATGAGGGCTGCGGCGATGCGGATGCACACCAAGGACCAGGCCAGCGAAGGGGAGAAGGAGCTTGAGGGACCGTCACTGAACGAGCTGGAGCCTAACCTTGCGGCCTACCTGCGCTTCCTCGTCGACAGCAAGCTCATCTTCCAGACGCTCGAGAACATCGTCGACCGCGCCGCCGTCCCATGGTGTGAGTCACAGCAAACCCGTCCTTCCGTCTGGTTTTGTGTAATTAGCTCTGCCAGTCAATTTTTTTGCCTCCTCTAGTGTGTGGCGGGTAGAGATTTCGTGCTACAGTTTATTTTGGTCACAATAATCCATTCATACTTCTTTCTGCTAAACTAAAATCGAATGTACAGACCAAGAGCCAGGATTCAGAGACAGGCAATTATTTTTGCCATTTCTGATAATGTTTGCGAAAAATATGATATCCTAATACTAATCATGGGCTACTAATCCAAATTAAGGTGTTCAAAGATTTTAAGCCATGATTATTG
This sequence comes from Triticum dicoccoides, assembly GCF_002162155.2. Classification (NCBI taxonomy): domain Eukaryota; kingdom Viridiplantae; phylum Streptophyta; class Magnoliopsida; order Poales; family Poaceae; genus Triticum; species Triticum dicoccoides. The sequence goes on from NC_041382.1 coordinate 753,100,239, forward strand.
CGGATGCTTTCGAGATAATACACGCCTAATTTGTTGTAAAACCAGGTATTACACTGAATGTTCAACAGAATGTTGTGTGGTTTTTTTTGCTATTATAAACCTGTGATGAGATGTACTTCAGAATTAAGATTGGATCCGCACAAATTTAATAAAACGTAGGTAGGTTCTCACCTGTTGCGAAGAGGCATGTTCAATTCCTTGGTGATTCGACAATATTTTGTATCTAAAATGCTCCAGGGGAAACACTTCGCTTCAATTTTTCACACTTTCCAGTTTGAATAATCTCATCAACATTTTCTAGTGACAGTGTTCATATATCAAGTCATTATCAACTAAAATTATTTGGAACTGGTGCATTTTTATTCACATTTGCTTGTGATATGGATGTGGTGTATTTGTTTGCTTCACATGTAACGGTACGTATTGCTATAGTGGGTTTTCCTCTACCTGGCAAACATGTTGGAAGCTATATTTGCCATCTTACTCGTGCATGTGAAGTCTCTCCATCTAGAATGTTTTTTTTCTTTTTTCGAAAAAGAGGATTACCCCGGCCTCTGCATTTAGAATGATAATTGAAGACTTTTTTTCATTGATGGCTTTCAATGCCTTTTTGCAAATTGATCTTTGAAAATCAGTGCTCTAAATAGCGCTAGGCACTATGCTGGCGGCACGGTGGCGCATAGCCAGGGCTAGATGGCTGGCTTCTTTTACATCACTGTTTGCAGTGCAACCTCCGTCTCCCTATTTGTGTTGACATACTTAGCAGAAACCCTTATGTATCATGCACTACCGGATTTGGCACCTTTGCCGAGTATCAAAAAGACTCGATCTGTAAACCCAAAATAAAACTCGGCAAAAACTTTGCCGACTGTTACACTCGGCAAATAGGACACGGTAAAAATATTGTCGACAAAGAACATTTCCCGAGTCTATAAAGCCCAGAACTCGGCAAAGTCTTTGCCTAGTGTCTTTCTGCATCTCTCTGCAAAAAAGCACCCTTGACGGCCGGTCGACGCTAATGGAGTGACATCGTGACATCATATTTGCTGAGTGTTTAAGACGATACACTGCAAAGTTCCAAAAGATTGCCGAGTGTATTTTTGAAATACACAACAAAGTTTCAAAAACATTGCTGAGTGTATTACAGAAAACACACGACAAATATTCAAAAACTTTACAGTGTGTATTTTCAAAATACACGGCGGTTCTGGACTATTTGCCGAGTGTATTTTGTGAAAATTTTGCCGAGTATTTCGGAATACACTCGACAACTATTGCCGGCCTGACCATTTTGTCAGAGAGGCGCCCAGATGCTACTAGATTCTGCCATGTGGCACCTTGACTGAGTGTAACACTCGGTCAAGGCCCCAGTTTTATTTTTATTTTTTAGCTGTTTTGTTTCAAATCCCTGCAATTCAGCACAATAAATATATTCTACCATTCTGAAAAGAAGCAGAAACATATATAGAGCACACACATATCTAGCACAAATCCATCAAGTTCCAAAGCACAAGTAGTCCATCGAGTTCCAAAGTACCCAAACATGTACAAATTCATCAAACAAGTTGAAATCACTTGTCCATGAAACATGAAGATCACAAATCCATCAAACACAAGTACTACACAAAGACGAAGGCGTCCATGATGCGATACTACAAATATGAAAGCAAATGTATGAATTATACAATTATAGATTTTGACAAGTTATAGAATTTTACAAGTGTGCCCACCTGATTTCCACAAGTTCCAAATATGTACAAATTAAAAGACTAAACATGATTTTTTTGCAAGTTGAAATTCGTACAAGTTAAAAGACTAAACATAGGAGAACGGTCACATGATTTTTACCGTGTACTCACATGATTTTGACAACTTCTAAATTTTGACAAGTGTAGTCATATGGTTTGCACAATAGCAATATGAATAATTCATAAGTTCCAAAATTTCCCAAATTATTAAAGATTGCTATCTATGGATTAAAGACCCACAAGCATGAGTAGCACAACACTAGGAGAACTCGCCTGGAGTCACAGTGCCCTCCTAATATTCGAAGTGTGGTGCTGAGGCGGAGGCTGAGAACCGTAGTAGGCGTCACTGGGCTTTCTTGCAGATTTTTAGAAGAACCGGGGTTGAGCGGCACATTGTTGGATCCAACCGATGGGTGAACCTACAAGCATGGAAAAAGAATTAGCATGAGATGGTAAGCACGAGACAATAAGATGAATGATTGAAAAGCTGCAAGAAAATTTACCAAGCTGGAGCTAAAAGGAGCAAGATGAGGAAACGCCGTAGTTGGAACTGGAAAGTTTAACTCAATGCATGTACTTTGTTTATTCTGCTTAGAGCTGGAAAAAAAGCTCGATGCTCGCGAACTAAACGAGTAGCTCGTGACTCAACTCGAATCAATTCGAACTCGAAGAATAACGAGTCGAGCCAAGCTTTGGTTTAAGATCGTTTATAGAACGAGTTAAACGAGCCGATCTCACGAGTACTCATGTAACTCGTTAGGCTCAGTACAAAAGATCAGCGAAGCACCCTGCGTCCCAGGTGCACAACACAACGCCTAGACGTTCGAGGAAATTACAATTATTTGGTCATGTATATGTTACTAACTTGCTGATGATTGTGGTCATGTACAATTGGTTGTGGTCAATGGTCATGTACATGGTACTGACTTGATGGTACTGACAATTGTAAGTTAAGTTGGCACATGATTACAATTGTTTGTGAACATTGTACATGTTTAATATGTACATTTTAAATTCCCAAGTAATCATTTTGATCATATTCGTAAGCTTTTATGTTCATATCATTAACGAGCTTAACAAGCTAAACGAGCCAGCTCGCAAGTTGTACGAGTCGAGCCAATCTTGGATTCGAGCTTGTTTTAGTAACGAGTCGAGTCGAGTTAGCTCGTTAACGAAACGAGCTTTAGCGAGTCGAGCCGAGCTGGCTCGATTTCTGCTTATAGAACAATAAATGGCGTAATTACTGGAATCTCATAGTGGTTATGTGACAGATTACCTACCTTTTCCTGCCGTAAGAGCTGGAACATTTCTTTCATCATTGTTAGCTAGATGCTGCTGATTGACATTCTAGTTATCTATGCCTATCAGATGCGGAGTTTCAGAATACTGGGTTAGAGAGATCAGAGGCACTGAAGAAAGATCTGAAATGGTTCAGCGAACAGGGTCACACAATTCCAGAACCATCTGCTTCAGACACTAAATATGCTTCTTATCTGGAAGAGTTGTCTGAGAAGGACCAGCAAGCATTTTTCTGTCACTTCTATAATATGTACTTTGGTCAATCTGCTGGAGGTCGACTGACCGGCAAAAAGGTACCACTTTTCAGCACAAAACCTTATACCAAAACGTTCATGTGATGTAAAATAGTGTGTGTGTTTGAATGGCTTCCCATGTTGTTGTTAACAATGTGTTGTTGGCACTGGTTCTTCTCAATCTTCTTGTTTTGCTGATTCAAATTCCAAAAGAAGATAGTATGCATGCTATTACTTTATGCACTCCGTTGAGGGTCACTTTATATACGGATCTGTTTCATATCTCGTTCTTCTGCTATGTAAATAGTTCTACATTCATTCTATAGCTGGCCATTTCGTTGTGGCATGAATCCTTATATTTACTTATCCAATGCAAATCAGGGCATCATGGCAGACTGTATTCTGTCAGTGTGGTGTGAGCGAGAGTTACCTGTTCCTCCATTGATGAATACTCCCTCCGTTCCAAAATATAAGAATGTTTTTGACACTATGCTAGTGTCAAAAATGTCAAAAATGTTCTTATATTTTGAAGTATTTAACCAAAAACTATCACATTTCACGGAAACGTGACAGAAAACTACCACTTTACGATTTTGTGCGGAAAACTACCACTTTTGTCCTAATCCGTGGCAAAAAACTACCAAGTCTCGAAACCGGTCGCTTTGCCCGCGCTAAACACCAAACTGACCAGCCGGTCCCACGTTTCAGGTGCCATGGTGGTCAACCGACGCCCGCCACGCGTTAACAGCCGTTAACGGCGCGCCCACGATCGGAAACGGCGGCTGTCGGTTTGCGTTCAATGCACCAAACCGTGGGACCGGCCATTTGATGCTGATCCTCTGACGACGCTGTTTCCGGCCGCGGATGCGCCGTTAACGGCCGTTAACGCGCGGCGGGCGTCGGTTGGCCACCGTGGCACCTGAAACTTGGGACCGGCTGGTCAGTTTGATGCTTAGCGCGGGCGAAGCGGCCGGTTTCGAGACTTGGTAGTTTTTTGCTACGGATTAAAACAAAAGTGATAGTTTTTCGCACAAAATCGTAAAGTGATAGTTTTCTGTCACGTTTCCATGAAATGTGATAGTTTTTGGTTAAATACTCTATATTTTGGGACGGAGGGAGTGTCATTTAACCTAGTAATCATGCCCTCTATTCATGTCAGATTGCTGACAAGATTCTGAACAAGAAAGAGCTGGAATTCTACAAGTGGGAAGGTACCCTGTCCGAGCTGCTGCAGAATGTCCGCACAAAACTTAACCAAGTTGCTTCTGTAAGTCCAAAAGCTTAGATTTCGTGCTCTTTTTTTTTT
>NC_041382.1:753104937-753107494 GCF_002162155.2 Triticum dicoccoides
GTGTCTCACAGTGTCTTAACCCGATCACATCTATGGTCAGAGCTGGACCCGGGAAGAGAAGAACCGCTGCCTTGAGGAGACTGTGACGTCGTTCGCCTATTCAGTAGATCGTCTGCGCAAGATATTCACCTGAGCAGAAGATATTCACCTGCCCGTGTGTCTCTCAGTTTCTTGTATCATTTTCTTGTCAGCTGCTGGATCGGATCGTAGTACCACGACACTATGTGATTTTCACTTTTAGTATTGTCAATCTATATATTGAAAAATACAAGAAAGACTTGGGGGCTTACTGTCAAGCACATGAGCTGGTGTGCTAGGCCTCCCAAGTTCAAGCCTCACCACTCTCTTAATAAAATACCACTGTCGTTCGTCCACCTTTAGTCTAGTTTTATATATTGAAAAATACTGCAAATGTATTTACATTTTTTAATTATAAAATTGAATTTTGAGCATATTGTATCTCCTTCGTACAGGCCGATCAATGTTACTTTCATATATTGAATATAAATACAAACCCATAAAACAAAATGGCTTAGGCCAACATACTTCAAAGCTAGCTAGTCCTGGTGAATTGTGGCTTGCGATGGATCGTTCGGCAAGCAAATGTGTAGTTGTCCCGTTGCCCCAGTTTTCAGGTATAGCCGGTTTGCCTTTTTTCCATCGCTACCCCACACATCCCCGTGAACCAGTCTCTCTCTTATTCCTCCAACATTTTCTTCCTGCCTGAGTCTCTGCCCGCTGCTCGCTCAGCTCTGGCCGCCACCGGCCATCTCCTCCACCACCGCATCACCTTGTCGCCGCCCCCATCCAGATCCGATTCTAGCAACATTCGGGGCTATCTTTTGCCAACGAACCAATCGAGCCGACGCCCCCGCAAACCCTAGGATTGAACGCCGGCGCTGCCTCCGATTCTCCCCAGAGGCCACAGCTCCTCCCGCCGCCATTAGCTACATGCGCGTTCTCCTCTCATCGCCTTCTCTCCAGCGTGCGTGTCCCTTGCGCCGCCCGCTGCGACTCTGGTCAGGGCGTGCGTGAGGTGGTCGGCGGCTGAGAATTTTGTGGTGCGCGCGGTGCATACGACTCTTATCTTCCTGCTGCAGCTGGAGGCGACTGCCGCCATCGCTATGCGGGCCGTCTGTCTCGGTATTCTTCCTGTTTCGGCTACTACGGTTATCTCCATCCGGATTGGTGTGTTCCTTTTCCTTCTTTGTTTGAGATTGAGAGGGCCGGTGCTGTTGTGGTGGTGCTTACACGTCGTCATCATCCGATTGGGTGCTGTGATTTTTGGGTTGTGGCTCGTATGCTGGAGTGGGTTAAATGTTGCCAAGACAAATGTCTGAATCCTCATAGAAATATTTCCATCCTAATTGTTAGAATGCAAAAACTGAATGATTCTGAGTTCGAATAAATTTTGTATGGGCCCATGTGTTGCAATGGGAGGAAAAAATATCATAATCTCCAATGACCATGATCACATTTGCTGCGCCACCGAGATACACTATCACTGTCAATTTCATGAAATCATAATCAATTTTTTAAACTCATGAACATATTTGAAATCATGAACAATTTTCAAATTCATTAACACTTTTACAAAGTTTCGAACATTTTATCATGAACATTTTTTGTATACATGAACATTTTATACTTTTTGTAAGCATATATTTTAAAGTTGTGAATGTTTTTTTTAACAATTTTCTTGAATCGGCGAACATTTCTAGGATGGACGAACATTATTTTGGAAATTGCTGAAACAATTTTTCAAATTCACGAATGTTTTTTTATTTAACAAAGATTTTTTTAAATGCATGATCACTTTCCGAATCAGCAAACATTTTATGAATAAATAAACTACTTTGTAAGTCACCAACTGTTTTTGATTATTTAGGATATTTTTTTCATTCATGAACTTTCTTTGAATTGACAAAATTTTGTTCAATTTCATTAACATTTTCTAATAAACGAGATTTTTAAAATCATGAACACTTTTTTACTTCCCAAACATTTGTCTTCAAAATTTCAAACATTTTTAGAATAAGAAAACTTTTTTATAAAATCACGAAGATCTTTTGAACCCACAAATTTTTTTTTATTTGTTAAACATTTTAATTTATAAGTGTATGTATATCCTATAAAAATGTTTGTGTATTCACTACAAAAAATTGTGTAGTCCGTTGGTAAGTACACACGTGGATTTCACCCAAAAAAAGGTATGTACGTAGGGTCTTAGATCATGAAACATGTACAAAGAGAGGATCTTGTGCAAGTACAACGTGCTACAGGATTATAACCTTTCCCAAATATTAACGTTTAATTTTACATGTTGCAATACAGATCGTCGGTATGAAATATAGACGGATTATGCGCCATTGATTAATTTTGCAATATAAATAGCATTTTAAAAATACTGGACATGTAAAATAACATCATATTCAAATTCTGCATATTTTTCTAATCAAATTTCATATATAACATGTTAAAATTGGAGTTGCGGTTTAAAAGATATGGCTATTTGAAGAAAAATATTCTCAATAGACTATGGGGTGATTAACACATA
>NC_041382.1:753107815-753131345 GCF_002162155.2 Triticum dicoccoides
ACTATTTGCTTTATTATTATTAGGGTAAATTTTGAACATTAACAAAGGAGGATCATTTGACTAGGTAAATATTGTTTTCTTTCTACGATACACTTGCACTTTCTCGAGAGGAGGATCATTTAACTAGGGAAATATTATTATTATGTGCCTGCATAACGAGTTTGTGGTGGAGGCTGTGCTAATCTTCTAATTCAGAGTTGCTTGGTTTGTTGGTTGCAGGTTTTGTATGGGCACGCCATCCAATCCTGTGTTTTCTCTATTCATGCGTTTTTACAGTGTTGCGATTCAAAGAGGCTCTTAGAAAGCTAATGTGCCTGGCTGCCTGCATATGAAGCTTGAAGAACTGATGTGCCTCCTACATTATGAAGCGACTGTTGCCCAACTAGAGGAAACGAGTTCAATAAGCAATGGTTTAGTTTGGGATCTCTAGCAGCCTCAGAACTTGCTGCATCATAGTTGTACCGTGTCTCCCACACCTGAACTGTGCCTACTCTCACTTGATGTTTATCTAAGAAATTTAGCACCTGACATTAATCGTAGCCTTCATTCTTTCATATATGGTAGCATAGCATTAATCCTAACCTTTTATTCTTTAATATATGGCAGCATCGGGGTTATTTCCTAATTAGTTCAACAAGTCTAACTTTCATAATTTGGTTGCTTCCATTGATGAAACTGAAATTGTACTACCATTCTTTGAGAAGTTGTTAGCTACAATTTTTTTTAAAGAAATATGGATGTGGATTATTTTACACTAACTTGTAAGCCACCCTGGGCGTTTGGGTACCCTAACCCGCTACGCTAACCCGAATCAAATTACGAGAATTGTCGCGTAATTCGGGTGGGTTAGGGTTCGGTTCTCATTCGGGTAGCGGGTTAGGGTATCAGGATAAGGTATTGCCTATTATGTGTGGTTATTTATGCACGGGACGTGGTGCTTCTAGCCGCATTTGTTCTGTGTGGTCAGGTAGAACAATGTGCAATACGAAAAATAACAAATCTTGTTCTACAATAACTTACATCATAGTTCTTATATCTGCAGTTATTTAATTATGCACACATGACAAGATGATTTTAGGTCTCGTTCGTTCTATGTTGTCAGGTCAAGCAATATGTAGTTCAAAAATTAACAAAGCAGTGGTCGCCCCCTATGTTACCAAAGATGTGTGTGACCATACAAAATAAATTGAAAATGTACGACTAAATCCCGACATTAATGTAAGTGTAAGAAAGTGTACTTACCTCCTATCACTGTTTATTGAATTTTATTCTTTTTGTATAGTTCAATGACTAATAATTTTGTAGTGATAAGATAATCTTATTAATACTTTGGTTCAGTTGAACTAACAAAACTCACGATTAAAGGGAGGTATTAAAAGGAGAAGTTTATGCAGAAAGAATGCCCTTACATATGAAAGAAATATAGTATCTTATCTTCATTCCTGTCATTCGCTAGGATCACATCCAGTAAGTAAAAATCATACAGACCATACAGCAGTCTAATAAAGCTTATTTGGATTCTTGATATTCTAATAGTTTAGAAATGGTTATGTAAGATACTATGTTCATGGTCGTTCGTATTTTTACAATCAGCTTCCTTTTACATTCATGCAATTATTTGCTCATGGCTTCTACTGTCCCTCCTATTTTGAATGTTGTCTTCTTTTCGAATCTGGCTCCTATTTGATACCAGCCATGTTATAAACACTGTCAATAGAGTCTTCCAAATTTGCATCATTTGCACTTAATAGACTTTTTTCCCTGGTGCATAGACAGACAATAAGACCTCAAAAAAATTGAACAACTAGAAACATCCAGAGGAAATTTTATGTTGTGTTTCTGTTTCTCGGTTAAAAAAGTGACAACCTTGAGACAACCTTTATATGTCACATAGGTGCTGACAGTTTTGTGCTTCATATGTATGTGCTTATTTAATCTTAGCTCACTCATTGCCCGGACTTATCCATCTGATTCATGAGTTTCTTAACCATTAAAAAATTCAGGTAGACATAAAGCCAAATCCTTTATCTACACCATGCATTCCACTCGGGCTTAAAAGAACCAGGCTGTGCAATGAAGGCAACCACATAAAGCACCTTAGTTGACTCCTTCCTTTAGTACTGGTAACAAATAAATTCGGAGGATGGTTAAGTAACTTTTTCAGGTCTCTATGTTATAAGGGAGCTGTGTATGCATGGCCCTTGGTGCTACTTTATTACTTTTGCTCATCGAGGCATACATACATTTTTTAAAGCAATCAAAATTAAGTTAAATCAGTTGCCGTTATTGCACATCCGATGATAACATCATCAACACCATCAACAGCTAATTTGAAGTTTATCAGGAGTCACCTATGTTATGCAGTTATACCATAGTTGATGAGTATTGTATGTCTGTGACTTGCGGACTGTTGTATGGAATATGCGATATGCTTTGTCTTGGTAAAATAACTTTTGATTAATACCTTATTTGGAAGTTTCTAAACAGTGAATATGAGTTACATGAGAACATAAGACATTTTTTAAAGTAAGACATGTTTTAGGGAGGCCCAAATGCAGGAATTGTAATTAGGGGAGGCAAGTGAGAAGGTGTTGATGGGCTAGGGAATTCGAATGAAATTTCCTCTTAGTTCGTGGCGTCATTGAAATTGTTGGTTTTTGAAAAAATTGTTTGAGTACTTCTATTATTATTATTTTCATGGATGAAAAATGGCGCAGCAAGGCGCGTGTTTCCTACTAGTACTAGATGAACTGCCAACGATTCAGCAGAGCTCTCGGGGTCTTATCCAGTTCCTACAGCTACAGCTTCTGGAAACTAGCAGCACGTCATGCTGGCTGCCGTTGTGCAAACAAAATACAAAAACCAAGCCATGCACACATAAATAGTTGCGTTAGAAATGACCAACCAATTGAACAGATTACAACCCGATGTTCCAACTTAAAAGTAGTCTTCCAGTGCATGAGCAGCACGCATTATTGAAATACATGTATCTTCAGTAGGCAGGGACGCTACAACGGAAGGGGAAAAACATCCAGACCTATAGCACTAGATCGACCAGCAACATAGGACACATATGACAAGCGAAAACATCAAAGGAAAAGAAGATGAGTAACATACAACTTACTCATATGACCACGTACAACTTACTCACATGACCATACGGCACATATGACCATGTACAACTTACACAGTACTTCAGTAAGATCGACTGGAAGACGCGATATGCCCCTGTTGCGGTGGTTTCGTCAGGATGACGGGGCCCTCCTGAGACGTGGGCACCGGTTGGTGCGCGCAGATGCGGGGGTCCCATGCGCAGCCATTCGGGGTAAATGAGGATGGCGAGCCCGTTGGGCCCTGGTGAGTCCGGGGCAGCAATGATGCCAATCCCGCTGTGCCGTTGTGAGCCCAGGTCAGCAAGGATACCAATCTCGTTGTGCGGTCGTGAGCCGATGTCAGCAGATCCAACAAATCTTCAATTTTCATTATACTAGCCGAGATTACCTCATCCTACCAATTTTATTTCCTCCTCCCCAAACATTTTTATTTTCCACAAGATCGCAACAAACTGCAGGTCCCATCATGCACTACATCCCCAGCTATGTCCATGGTCGTCGCCGAGCAGGAAATCGTGGCTGCCCCTAGCCCACCACTTGGTCGCTCCTCTACCAAACTCCGTCTGTCAGCATGAATTGCTTTGGTTCACAAGTTCGTTTGGCCATACATGCATCTTTACAGAGATATACTCTCCTTTGATGACTCATGTTTGCAAACTGACAATAGTTCTCATTCGAGATGCAGATGCATATGTATCTTCATATATATAGATGTAGATGCAGGTGTAGTTCAATGGTGCACACAAGTTCATTGACAGGGACATAGATGTAGTATACAACCGAGGTTATTGACATCTGGGTCCATGATGCTCTCCCTGGAAAAAATATGATGTAATTTTTCACACTAGCATGCACAGTGAAGCTTATATCCTATTTCTTTGTTTTGCACTGCTGCATATTTGGGGAAAATAGTTAGGTGTAATCTATGGAATACTGATTCACCGAATCAACTTGAGCATTGTTATCATGCTTCATATGATTTACTAATGTCTCAAAACATGGAATGGGGGTAAAATAGAGCTGAAACCTGGTACTGTTCCTTGCAGAGAAAACGGGTACCGTCAAGATGTTTCATACTGACATTATTGCTTACCAACTAATGGTGCATTACTCAGGGGATGCACAAGTTTAGATAGAGCAGTTCAGTCCCATTAAGCAGGTAACATTTGTATCATACGAGAAATTAATGATAATGTTCAGAACCTGAGATCCGAATGGCAGCATAATCCACTAGCTTACATTAGATATATGCATGTATGATAGAGCTTAAGCAGGTGTCTAGAACTCTAGATTACAATGTAGCAGTCTACAATTTGATATCTGCATACTTCCACTGCCATGAGAAGTAGAGATTGACCAAACAAATAAAGAAGATGAAACAAAAAACAACCCACAACACAATATTATCTGCATTCGTAAGATCTGAAAGCAAGCATATTCCAGTGTACAATAATTTCATCTTGCATTACATTATACTGACAAATTGCAAGCTAGATCACACTAGTGAATAGGGATAATAGAAACTTGCACGTTATTATACTAATAATCATTGACTCTGTTGTAGCGATGCAATTGAACTAGAAACAGAACTAGAGTAAAGTCTGTTTCAAACCTTGAATTCATGCGGCTAGTCGGATTCAAACCTCAACCTCTTAATCCCTGAAATCGATGTCCTCAACTCACTGATCCCGGTCAATCTTGACCTTGGACCCGTTTGCTGCACCGGGGTAATATCCATCCCGGACGGGATCCTTTTCTACTCTCACTGACATCCCTACCCCACATGTCATATGCATCTTCTTCCCAAGCCCATTCTCTCTCACTCTCCTGCAGTCAGCGTCGGTCCTCATCCAGCACCTCCTACTCTCCACGGCCGCTGGGCGCTTGAAAGGCGTCAACTCCACGCTGGAGGACATTGCCTCACTGGTGTCCGCATGCTCCATCTCCTGCTGCGACAGCTAATAGCTACTATAGCGGGGCCTCCGCGACGACATGAGGCAGATCCAAGATGCTGCACTCGATGTGCAGGGCCATCGAGCGCACCCATGGAAGACATCACGCGCGCGGCTCTCCCTCGAAATCACCTCTACGACGTGCATCTTGAAGAAGGACCGCGACTGCTAGTCGCCCATGAACGACACGCTAATGCCAGAGAACGGCTTGCTGAGGTTCGGGCCGACCATGAGGACACGAGCCGGGACAGTCTCGACGATGCCTCGTCATGGTCGACAGGATGCGGGAGGCCCTGGTGAGCCCATAGACAGCTGCGCCGCTGCCCGTGGAGTCGTCTGGCCGCTGCTGATGTTGGACGGAGCAGACGCCCTAGAAGGCCCCCGACGCGTAGGCACGGGAGCATAGAAGAAGTGAGCGCAACAATTAATGGTAGTAGCCTTGGGTTTGAACACGTCAAGTGCCGTGGAGACCCGCGCCTCGTCAGCAAGGAAAAGAGAGAGAGATTGAGGGAAGAAGATGAATATGACAAGTAGGACCGCATAGTCAGTGAAAATAGCCACAATCCTAGCCGGGATCGTTCTTTTACCGGCACGGCAAACAGTATATGGTCAGTTTAGGGTTTGAATTGACCGGGATCGTTAAGTACAGGGTATGAATTTCAGGGATTGTAAGTTTGAGGTTTGATTCCGACTAGCTCTATGAGTTCAAGGTTTATTTTAGACTTTACTCACAGAATTACTTGACAACTGGTCATGTGCCGATCCTTGCAGAAAATACATATTTCCATGGAGCCTTATTTTCAAAACGAACAAGAAACACAATTGAGAACGAGAAGTTATCTACAAAACATGTTAATAATGCAGAAAAGGAACCATGAATACATACGAAACATGACAATAACGCAGAAAAGGAATATCTGCAAATATAACATAGAACATGCTCTTGTCTATCCAAAAAACTCAGGTTGTGTGCAACCGATGGGAGGGGACAACAGCGGGTGCTGTGGGAAAGGAGCAGTGGCAAGTGGCATGGAGGTTAGGGAGCTTGACGACAATAGCGTGACACGAGGTCGGTGCCAACATAGTCCGCAGCCGAGGTTGGGGTGTCGTGGGCTGGAGCTGATCTTGTGACTTCCAGCATCGAGGTTGGGAAGATGAGAGGTGGAGAGAGTGATATATGAAGCAAGAGAGAGTCAGGAATGGTCTGTGACTTTCTTTCTGCATGTAATTTGCTAGGTAAAAATATACAAGTATTTTAGCCTGTTTCAATTATTTTAACATTTTTCTGATTTGATGATTATTATTTTGTCAAATATTATTTCAATTATCTTCATATTATTTTCCATGTGATACTTATATTTTAAGTGACTTGTTTGTCAAATTATTTTGATATATGATTGTTTTCTTTTTCTGCATGGAGCACATGGCCATATTTAAGTCATGTTCTATTTGAATATATGTTTTGTATTAATGGATGGGAGACAAATGGATCGTGTCAATATCTTTCGAAAGAAAAGACGGTGGACACCCATATCATTATTTCACTGAACTTAGTGAATACATATCCTACCACATAATTTTGGACATATGGACCATGGTTGTTTCTGAATTCATGAGAGCTTTGAGTCGAGCTGTCAAGGCAACCAAATGGCCATGTGGCTTTACCATGACCAACAGCAGGAGCGAGGTGACTTGATAGCACCATGCAAGAAACATGCTGGCACCATGAGGTAATGTCACAAGCACTTGAAGTTGGTGGGAATCATTGAAGCGCCCTTGACACAAGAATATTTGGAATGCCTTTTACAAGAGGACAGAAGAGGGCGAGCTCCTTATGATAATTGTATACAAAATTTCCATGCAGGACTGTGACCTATGGAACCAGTGTTGAGCTGTTGATAAATCTGCTACGTACAAGAACAACTATGTGAAGTGATATCTCTCAAGTCGTGTGAGATTTGGTCAAAACTATAGGGGTAATTTTTTTTTTGAATGAACCATGATGATACCTATGTTCTCCTAGAATGAGTGCAAGTCACCTTGATTTTGTTTCATCTGTAAGTATAATTAAGATTGTATTCAACTAGTTACATCACAAATATGTGGTTAGTTTTTTTTTTGCGGGGAATTATGCGGATAGTTTGATATGGATGACTAGCTAGTACACGATATTTATGATTTGCCGGCTCATTACAATTAATGATGATGATGTGGCAGCTACTACTATTGTACCGACCTTCGGCAATATATTGTTCCAAATATTTTGGGTCAAAGTTTGACCATAAATTTACCTAAATGATAACGCCCACACGTGTGACACTTATCAACATGGTCCAAACGCAGTCGATGCCGTTCGATTCATTTGCATGAATATTGCAACAGTTGTCATCTGGGTCGAGAGCCACGTAAGTATCTAGCGTCGTGTGTGCGTTATCATTTAGTACCACACGTGTGGGCGCTCCTCGTACGAACGGACACACGATGCTCGCCCGAATGTGTGGGTGGAACTGCTCTTCGCCCACATGATGCTCGCACAGTGATAGATGGTAACTATAGTTGTGCATATGTGAAAACTAGTTAATCACACACGGCAACTATGGTTGACCATACATGGCAACTATGATTTGGCCACACGTGGCAACTCCAATTAGTTACACATGGCAACTAAAGTTAATCACACATGACAACTACAGTAATTAGACATGACAACTAGAGTTAATTGCACATGGCAATTAGAGTTAATTACACATGTGTTCACGCTCACGGGGTGGGGTGAGCAGTTGCCACACAAGGTCGTGTGGGCCGTCGTAGTTGCGCCCGAACTTGTGGGCAATTTTAATATTCGCCCACACAGAGTCGTGTGGACTAGCTCCTGGGTATAACCGGACGAGTCGTGTGGTCGGATATCCATTGTGCCACATGTGTGGCAGTTATAGGCGTCCTAAATTTATAACAAATAAAAAAGTATAAACTATATGTCATAAAAATTAGAGTGACGCTACGTGTCCACTGGTGGATTATTTTCAAAGATCCGCCACCTTCACAGCCGTTTGATCTGGCATATCCATCAGCCCGGCTCTTTCCTCACAGTTGCAGCAAAGGCAGTGTTACGGAACCGTTTGCTTATATTTTTTGTTGCGGAAACTTTTTCAACGGAGATTTTTGTTGTAGATTTATTTTAGCATTAACTTTTTTGAAACATGTGCGTCATTGCGGACGGACTTCTGCAACACAGATGATATTGCAGAATTTTTTCTCATCTTAATGTTTTTGTAACATGGACGTTGTTGCAAGATGACTTCTGCAACCTAGATGATGTTGCAGAAAAATGGCAGAGGCACGAGTCTAGTGAAGTAGGTCTTGGGCGGCTGATAGAGGTTGCATGTCGTCCGCTTAAACTTGTATCCGACGGCTGCGCGTGTGGCGTAACTATTGTCATGATCAGTTGGGTGATTCTAAATGGTATTCCTCTTGCAACAAGGCCTTTGTTGCAAAAAGTTATATCCTTTAATTTTCTGCAACAAAACCCTTATTGCAAAACCTTTTCTTCTCTAATCTCCCGCAGCAAGACCCATGCTGCACAACCTCTTCTTCTCTATTTTTCTGCAACAAGACCCTTGTTGCAAAAATTGCAACAACATCTCTGCCGCACCTAATTTTCCGCAACAAGGCGCATGTTGCAAAAATTGCAACAGATCTCTAGCTGTGTCGCGCACTCGTGCAGTCATCGTTCGCTGCCACCATTCTGCAACGACGATATTATTGCAAGAAAAGATGATGAAGAGAAACGTGCAAGGTCAAGCAGGACACTTGTCAAGCAGGGAGGCGGCAAACGCCCCGTGCTACATCTGCTGATCTGAAAAGATGTGGCCAGGAGTAATCCAAAGAGAAGATAAGGTAGCACCCAAAGAGGTGCGCTGGTCCACTTGGACACGCGTTGCGTGGGAGGCGGCGGATGGACGAAAGAAAATCCGCCGGTTGACGCTGAGAGTTTTCCTAAAAATTATACCGTGAAAATCCACTACTATAATTTTTGTAGCATATACATTTTATTTTGTTATTTATGTAGATGGTCAAACTTGGACTCAAAATACAAGGGACCTTAAAAACCCCGTAGGGAGAAACTACTTCCTATATTGTTTTTCTTTTGAGAAATTCGACACGTTATTGATTACGAACATCAATATACAGAGTTCCCAGTTGGAATCCGGAGCAGAATACACAGTACAAGAATTAACATCAAACTCAGAAGATAGTGCTATCATGTCTCCTGAAGCATTCAGGAAACGGCCAACATGTCTGAAAGACAAAAGTGAGAACGCGGTTGCAGTCTCTTGATATATTGCTACCACCGGACCAACTTCCGTCCCGTCGAAGATGCCGTTTATTATTGTATAAAAAACAGATGTACAATAACCCGTAATTCCTATTATATAGTTGGACATGCTGGCGGAATGCGGATGCCACATGAGGTGAGTGTCTTGAGCAAGTTGGGGCGATTGATGTAGCCGTAGTACACCGGATCCTGCAAGTACGGGCAGATGCAGCCCTCCTGCTCCAGTGCCCGGAGGTTCGAGCAGCACAACGTCGAAGGTGCACTCCAAGGTTCTTCTTTGATGACTGAATCGCAGGGTGCAAGCATATACAACTTAGCACTACACACCAACTTTTGGGGCATCGCACCCCCTGCCACCACCACTACAAACACCACGCACATCGCCAACACCACCGATCTAGCCATGATCTTTGATGTCCGCGACTTATCTCTGTACACAATGCCCTTAAGTTGGTGTGGCGCAAGGTAAGACAAGCACACCACTCGTATTTATAGGCGCAGGAGCGAGGCAGGCAATGTAACGTCTCTAGACCATTTTTTAATAGAAGATTTGGGGTACCTAATCTTGTAAACCTAACAAATCTATATTTATATCTATATCTACCTATATATAATATCTATATCTATATCCATACCTAACTAATCTAGATCTATGCCTTTTTAGAAAGGAGATGCTTGCACGACTTTAGCGTACTGAAGGCCTTAAAGCGTTTATAACAAAGTCCGATGACAAGGAAAATAAAACAAATAACTAAGTTCGATACAGATCCACGGGGCCAGAGGCTCAAGAGAGAAAATATGCACGACACACGACATGACCAGACTGGCACATCAACACACGACGACAGATCAATCTCCATATTGGTTGCCCTCCTCCCTGAGAGCCTTTGCATGGTGGCTGAGTTTGCCACACATCGCCTCAATAGTAGATGCCTCCGTGGTCTTGTTTAGAGGTTTTCACAGCTATAAGAACTAGCTGACTGTCCGTGCGTTGCTACGGAGCAACACAACAATGTATTATTGTTGTATCTGTCCCGCTTCACCCTTCCCTTCACTGGTTCTATGTTTTCTAATTTCTCATCCCACCAATAACCAGACAAACATTGATCACTGGGATGATAAGCTAACACTTCCGATGTTTGTCATTTGTTCTTTTATGGATAGCGCTCATGTGTATGTGTGCTTTCATGAGGATTTTTTACTAACCAGGCCACACTAAAATAAATGCTTCATGTGTTTTCCCTCTTTCATTCTCACCAAGCATGACAAAATTCTCAGAATAAGTGAATTCATCATTGTGCTCACTTGTGCTCCTGGTTAGCTAAGACCCTAAATGTACTTCCAGTCTGAAGTATGGATGGACCAGTGAAATTTACTCCTAATGGCTTTTAGTCTGAAAGTATGGGCTGGCAGCTCTTTGTTTCCCTCTATCTAGTGGTTCATATGTACAACAGAGCAACAACAAGCTTGTGATTAATCACTGTCCTCATCTTTACATTTCAGAACTTGTACATCTGATAGATTTGTTTGCCTTGTGCTAATTCCTCACCTAGCTACTGAATGTAAACTATCCCTTGTGTTAGTTCCTCACCTAGCTACTGAATGTACATTCTACTTGGTTCCTATTACCCATTTTATTTCTGATCACGGCGTTTCACATGTACCCTTGTAGAAAGAATAACGAACCCAATTACTTGTATCACATGTGAGATAGTAGAGGTGATCAAGTATACCTTCCCTCTACTCTACGACAAGCTCCGTCTCTATTGCTTATGCGCTGAGTATAGTAAACCAAATCGAAAGGAAGGCATATCAAGTTGGAAGTTGGAACCAGCAGTTTCACCTAAAAAGGTACAACTATTATTCAATAAAAAACAACCTCGAGAAATTTCAGAAAATGTAAATTAATTCATCACTTTCTTTTTTAGAACTGTAACAAGGGCACAAGGCAATACCATTAAAAAATTCTTAATTACCATGTCAAACCATCCTACTAAACATAAAATAGCATGCCAGTCTGAGGCACGATGAACCAAAATCCAATGACAATATAGAAGTTTTTGGGAATATTGCACGGAGGTAATAATGAGCTATATATAAAATAAAAATGAAAAGTAAGGCCATGTCCAATGTAAGTCGTACCTACAATTTCCTACAATTTTGCTAACTTGCGGGATGCCTTATTACTTTTGAGCTTCCTCATATAGAATTCAAGCAGTTTGTCCTTGAGGACTCAGATAGTTCCGGAACTGATTGTATGACATGGGCATGGACAATATAAGACTTGAGAATCACAATAGAAAATCAGACCTAATTTGGCAACATCACAACAACAAAATATCAGAAATAAGTAAATGTCAAATTGTGTTCCAAAACAGTACAAAAAGTACAAGAGGAACTTGTACTTTTCCCAATATTTGATAAATCTAGGCTCACTGATTTCTTCTTTTATTATAAATCTCGGGATTGTAAATCTGCACGCAGAGTACAAGTAAGGAAAATCATGCTCAAGATGCTCACCCTACTTCTGATTGGAGCAATGAGGTTCTCGATTCAGTAGTGAAAAGGGGAATGGAAGATCAAAAAAGAATTGCACCAATATCATGCATGTACTGGCCAGAACTAATAACCACCATGTAACCATGCGCCATTTTTATAATCATTAAACACACCATCAATCAGGCAAAATTTGCATCTCATAATCTGTAAAAAATGCATAGCACATTTTTACCTAATAAGTAGTAATAATATCGTATCTTCGGAAAATTCATAAGGAGTAAAAATACAGTAAATTAGTGGAGTAGAATGAAAGGGTATCAGTTTATACCTACTGCATATCACGACATAGTTACTACTGATAGTATGACAATACCTGACACATTTCTTCAAAGTTCTGCCAACAATCAGTCACTTCGGTCACAATAATCCTCAAGAAAGGCTGCCCATCACCCCGCCATCATAAGCCACAAGAAATATTCGTTCTTATTCCACCTATTTGTGCCAAATCTGTTCCAAAGATGAATGGACCACCTCAATCTTTATACATGTATACATGGCATAAACAGAATACTATAATATTTGAATTGGACTGCCATGACAAAGTAGTTTGTAAATTATAGAGTTGAACTAACAAGTTAAAGATAACAGCTGAGGTCGAAACTGACCACGGTATGGAGACTATGACTCTAGCTGAGATTGTGGCACCGTCCAAGAGGAAGCCATCAACATGCCAGCCGGCCTGCATCTTGGTCAGGTACCCAGGAGATGCTGCTGCCATGGCTCGTGCTCGCCTTGGCACTGGCATCGCCGCAGTAGCCTGCATGAGCCCGTGTTGCAGGGGCTGCTGATGTTCACTTCCTCCCCCGGTTCCTCCTGACACTGATGATGTTGTGGGTTCCACCGGCGCCGACGAGAAGGGCATGTCAGTGAGCAAGAACCGGCTGTGAAACTTGTAAGCTCACTGGACATGTGCACCCATGGTCAATCAAGATGTATTACAAACATCTGTCGCACTCGTCAAATCATAGTAGAAGATATCAAGCTCATCAAATCATAAACAAAATCCACTTCACATAAACTTTTACAGGATGTGAAAGCATGCACTTATGCAGTTTGTCAAGAATCGCATCCAACACCTGCCAGTGGGGCCCCCACATTTGTCATTGGGTCCTTGCCATCCCTAATTCCACAGGGAAAAACAGAATAGGAGGAGACCGCATAAAGAAAAAACAGAGAAACTGAACCTGACACCAGGAGCCGCTTCACACTCCGTGCGCTGGCAGCATCACTCCTCCCAGTCCCAACAATCTGAAAAAAGCAGAAGTCACGTTACACCGACGAAATAAAATTTGGCGCAAAACGAATACATCGACACCTTTCATGACTTGATCCAATGCTTCTTGGGCGGCTTGGTCTGCTCCTCCCTGGCAACGTTGTCGCTTCAGCTTGCGCCGGCGGAGGTTAGAGGTGGAGAACCTGTACATGCCGCTGCAGTGCTGGAGGCAGGGCGGCGACGAGGGGAAAAATCATCCACGAGAAGGCGAGAGGATGCGACACAACGCAGTGTTGGGGATGCAGAGGGCAGCGCTACGAGTTGACGTGATTCCCGCATCCTCCAACACGCGGGTAGTTCCTCTCCGGCGACAGCGACCGCGGCATGGCTGATGCTTCCGTCGCTCTCTTGGACGTCCCCCTTGCCATCAGCAACTCCAACATCCATGATCCAGCGGAGGAAGGATCTAGCATGCTCGACGCCGCGGCCATGCCACCGCTGTAGAGCACCACGACCTCCCAGTCCTTGTGCAGATGGTGATGGAGGTATCCGACGCGACCAGTGTCGATGAAAGACGATGCGCATAGGCGGCGGCAGCAGCGAGTTTTCTGTTGAGACAGACGGGATCGAGAATGAGAGGGCTGGGGGAGATCGGGCCTAGGACGTGGGTCGTGGTTCTCGTTTTAGTTTTTTTCAAAGCAGAGATGGGAGCGTGGACTGGTTTTCCGGTTTCCTTGTCCTCGTGCGTGCGGGATGGACTATATTTTTTTACTGCGCTTGATCAAGGGGTGGAACCAGGGAATCGAACGAGGCGGGGCGATCAAACAAGGTCGAACCATCACGATGTTCGATCCCCTTTAATAATAGAGATGTAGTCATTTTATACAACGCATTAGCTGGGTGTTTAATAAAAATGCCTTCAATAAAAGATTTTGTTTCTAATTTGCCATAGGGGCATGGCAGCATAGAAAAGATAAGCAATGTTAATTTGCGTGAGAGACCCGTGAGCCCCCCGCTGAGGGTATGAAAAGCAACATTATAAGTTTGTGCCCAGCTGCACCTCGTGACATCTTGGACACATCCCTGAAGGAAATGAGCCAAGAATCATTTGAAGTAAATATGATTTGAATCTCCATTTTCCCATAGAGCGGGCACATGTCGCCACCCACTATGTTCAGCTTCTACACGTCACACCTGATGGTAGTCTATTGCGCACAGGCACAACTGCCAAAGAAAAATCTTGATTTTGATTGGAATGTAATCTTGATTTTCGTTGGAATGTGTGCTTTCTAGATATCCATTGCTTGGAAAGGAGCGGCATTTTGATGTAGGAATGGTAAGAGAGCTAGTAGAAAACTGTCCAGATGGCTCAAACTTCCAACGAAAAGAATCAGGTTCAACAGACAGATGAGTGTCCCTAAGCAACGCAACCAGACGACCCGATTCCTCCAACTCTAATGGCCCTAGGGAGCGACAAAATTGAGGACCCCACCGTCCGTTTTGCCAATTCTCGCTGACCAATGAGTTTGGGTACCGCTAAATTGCAAAGAGTCATGGGAACTAAGAGATAAACGGATTTGATCTGAGCCAAACATCCAACCAAAACACCGTGGATTGGTCGTTCCCAATTTTGTGCACAACACCAACACGTAGCAAATAGCGTATCTTCGTAATTTATTTCTAAAATTATGGTTTGTTATGACATGCGTCCATTGAAACTGGAGCATGTTGAAAGTACTTCTACCCGACGATGTCTAAGCACAATCCTCCAACGCTCGTCAGAATTTTCGAGGCCCACTTGGCCATCAAGAAGCAATTCATATGTTTGGTGATGATAATACCGAGGCCCCAACCTCCTTTGGAGCACAGATGATCTGCCAATGCACCATGTGATATTTTTGTTTCTTGAGTTATTTACCCCAAAAGAACCTGGATCTGGCAATATCAAACTTTGCATGAACCGCATCTTGCAACAAGAAGAAACCCATGGTAAACATTGCGAGACTAGATAAGCAGGCATTGATTAGGGCTGTCTTGTCGCCAGTCGATTGGTATCTGCCAACACATGGTTCAACTCTACCGGCAACTCGATCGGTGATAGAGAGGAAGTCTTCAATGGTCAAATGCTTGTTGGTGAGCAGCATACCAAGATATTTGATTGGGAGGGATCCCAACCTGTAGTTCATAATGTGGGCTGCCCTCAAACAGTCCTCCAGACTTCCATGACGTATGGCTTTCTCTTATGAAAATTTATCTTCAAGGCGGACATCGATTCAAAACACATTAATAGGAACTTTAGATTTATCAGACTGACGGGGTCATTCTTAATGATAGCTAGATTACCCATTGCGCCAATTGGCGTAGAGATCAACTATGGGCCAGAAGTTAAGAGAACTATTTAATGGAATTTTTCATCAATTGCCTGTAAATGATTGCTCAAAAAATGTTCTTATTTCCCTTGATGATTTACTTTTGATGACATCAGACTCTGTTCCTGATGGAGCCACAACAAATGACTTGAAACATTCAAATCGAGAACCCCACCCAGGATTAAATGAGCACGTGAGCATACACGTCAGTCGGCCAGATAGCAGGGGTAAAAGGCCATAAGAGAGGCAAAACATGCCATCCGGCCAGCCGTAGCGGTCCAACACTGGGCAACACAAAACCGCGGGCCAGAACTTTAGCAAACTATTTGAAGCGTTTTCTCGTCAAATGTATACGAATGATTACATTCATAATGCGTTTCCACCTATCTTGATGACCATCAATGCCCATAGCTTTCTCTGACGACTTACTTTTGATAGAATACCAGTTGAGCCAATTGACACAGAGAATAGATACACCCCATAAGCTAAGGGAACTATTTTGAAGGCTTTTTTCGGGTGTATTTGAAGGGTTTCTTTTTGCAGCTGTCTGCAAATAAGTATGTTCATACTGTGTTTCTATTTTCTCTGACGATGTTCTTTACCTATAGTTTTCTTTGACGACTTATTTTTGATCATATGAGACTCTATTCCTAAAAGACTTTTTCCCCAACCGTCTGCAACCGTGCATACACCAACTACAACTAAAAGTAAGCATATATTTTGCCGAAATTCACTTTGGCACATGGAAGCATATGCTCCTGCCACCGGCAAGAAAAGATTTCAAAATGTCAAAACATGCTGAACAAAAAATTGATGTGTACATCTTGACACTATATTTTTTCTGAAGTGGGCATTCGGTTGAAAGAAAGGACATGTGCTGGACTCGGGGCTAGTTTGGTTGGCATCCACGTCAATGATTGCATGGCCTGGACGATGAATGGAATGTGCCTGGTCGTTGTTTTGTTGGTGTCCTGGGAGTGAAAAGGCCTGCCTGGCTTGCTGCCACAAGAACGTGATTAGCCTGATGAATTTCAGATTTTTTTTTAACGAAGTCAGTTGCTTAGCCGAGGCAATGGGATTAGCATGCCCAGGCGTCCGGTCTCTTGCGCCTGGACGTGCTGCAGCTTGCATGGCACTATTTAATATTACTTAATGATTAGATAACACAGCACCAGGCCAGGAATGAATCCAAACATCGTGCTCCTAGGCTAGCCTGCCCAGGCATGTAAATGCCAAGTGTCCAGGCACATACCAGGCAGCAGATTTTTTCAGGCATGAAGTTTAGGGTGTCAATCAAATTAACCTGTGGTTGGATGGTTAGAGGAACTGTGTTATCCTAGTCCATTAGGATTCAAGTCCTGGTGCTCGCATTTATTTCTGAATTTATTTCAGGATTTTCGGCAACGTGCATTCAGTGGGAGGAGGCATTCCCGTCGACGACGAGGTGCCTACGATGACTTCATAAATTTCAAGATGATATGCCAGCTCAGTTTTTCGAAGATGCTCATAGGATAGGATATGGGTATGTGCATTTATAGCGATGAGTGTATGGGAGCCCTGGTTAGACAACTTGACGCATGCACGTTTCTTGATTGGGCTGATTTCAAATCTGGCCCATTACCCGCTAACAAAGGAAAACGTGAAAAAATAAACAGTGAGAGAGCTGGGGTTCAAACTCTACATCTCACGTCGATACACGAACGGAACCACCACTGGACCAAGCTCGTCTTGGTCTCCATTAACAGAAAACAATTATAGTTATTGCTTTTACTAAAACGTTAATTTAAATTTAAAAATTACCCTAGAAGTTCATCGGTTTTGAAAAAAAGCTCATCATGTTTAAGAAAAGTTCACAAGAACATTGAAAAAAGTTCATCGATTTTCCAAAAAGTTCTCAATTTTTTTTAAAAGTTCATCTAATTTCGAAAAAGTTCATCAAAATTTGAAAAAAGTTCATCCAAATTTAAAAATAGTTCATTGAATTTAAAAAAGTTCACTAAATTTGAAAAAAGTTCATTGAATTTGAAATAAAGTTCATCGAATTTGCAAAGTAGTTCATCCATTTTTTTTAAAAGTTCACAAATTTAAAAAAATCATAGACTTTGGGAAAATGTTCATGAATTTCAGAAAAAAGGTTCACCGATTCTGAAGAAAAAGTTCATCATTTGTTTAAGAGCCCATGCATTTAAAAAAGAGAAAAATGAAAAAGCAAGAAAAAAAATGAAAAACCGAATGCAAACGTCCAGAAGAAAAACCACGATTGAAGGAAGAAATAACAAGAGAAAAATGAATATTTATCACAACGTGCTGGGATGGCCAAATGGCTAGTGCTCTTCCCTTCAAAGACGGAGGTTTACGGGTTCAAAGTCTATCGCAGCACCATTTTTTTTGGGTTTGTGGAAATAATATGGGCCGGCCCAGCTTTGCGGATTTGCGGAAATGATATGGGCCGGCCCAGTTTGGGGCGCTGTAGGCGTCTGTTTGCAAGAATGCACAGTAACGACCGAAATCACTAATTGGGGAGTGCTCATTGCAAAGATCACTTTCACTTGGGACAAGTGGCGTGTTGCATGTGTGCCACTTGTCGCAACCTGAGAGTTTTCTTTTTTTTCTTAGATCCTTTTGTTCAAAATGTTTTATTTCTTGAACCGTGCGTTCAAATCTTGAATAGTTTTCACCGTTGAATTTCTTGCGTCAAGATTTTTAAAACTAGATCTCATGTCGATAGGTTTTAACGATCTTTATTTTCACAAAAAAACTGGACGAAAAAACCAAACCAGGAGCACATGTTTTTTCCCTTTCAGAAAGAGGCACGCCCGTGCTTGCGAAATCACAACCGTGCCTTTGCAGAAGCCAAACCGTACCTCTCGCGGAAGCAAATAAACAGAAGAGAAAATGCGTTTTTTTCTTTTCCAAGGAGGCACGGCCGTGCCTCTCGCGAAAGCACAACCATGCCTCTCGCAGAAGCAAAAACGTGTCTTTCACGAAAGAAAAAGAAAACATGTTTTTTTCATTTTCGAGAGGCACGGCCGTGCCTCTCACGAAAGAACAACCGTGTCTCTCGTAGAAGCAAACTCGTGCCTCTCGCGAATGGAAAAAAAAATAGAAAACGTGTTTTTTTTCATTTCCGAGAGGCACGGCCGTGACTCTCGTGAAAGTATAACCGTGCCTCTTGCGGAAGGAAAAAACATAAAATACGTTTTTTTTCGTTTCCGAGAGGCACAGCCGGGCCTCTCGCAAAAGCATAACCATGCCTCTCACGGAAGCAAAACCGTGCCTCTCACGGAAGGGAAAAAAACAAAAAACGCGTTTTTTTCATTTCCGAGAGGCGCGGCCGTGCCTCTCACGGAAGGAAAAAAACGCTCTCGCGAAAGCACAACCTTGCCTCTCGCAGAAGGAGAAAAACATAAAACACGTTTTTTTCGTTCTCGAGAGGCACAGCTATGACTCTTGCGAAAGCAAAACCATAACTCTCGTAGAAGAAAAAGAAAATAGGTTTTTTCGCGTATTTTTGTTTGTTCCAAAAGCTAAGGAAGAGCAGTGGAAAACCTAAACGTCGAAAAACTCTAGAAAAAAACCGTTTAAAAAGCCAAAAAAGCGAGTGTGAAAAAAATCTAAAGAGAATGTCCAAAACGCGACACGTGACGAGTGAATGAGAGCGCACCAAATGGCGCTGATCGTTGGGAGGCTCTTGAAGAAGCGTTCATTAATTAGTTGTTTCCGGGCGCCTGCAGCGCTAAATAAGATCGGCACGTGTATATGAGTGCTTTTTTTTTAGAACGTGTATATAACTGCTTTTGTGTCTTGTGTCTGTGTGTAAAAAACCAAACTAACCCTCGGTCCACCGAAAGCCCATTCTGCCGCGCTCCGCCCGCAGCCCGCTTCTTCCCCGACCCCGTTCTCTCCGCTCGCACGCACGGCACAACCCACAGGAACGACACACTCTATCAGTGCCGACTCGCCGGCGGCGGTCAACAGATATGAGCACCGGTCGCCGAACGCCGCCCACCGCCGGACAGCTATATGTGCTTCTCCCCTGGTTCTCGCGCGAGTTTGCTTCGCGACCAAGGGAATAGGAATGGAGGATTTGCCATGGTCGACCAGCGGTGGCGGTGATGGGCCATCGGCCACCTGCGCGCGCACGTCCCAGGAAATTGACTTGATTTGCAGTTTGAGAGAGATGATAGTAAACATAAGTGCTTGATCAATTCATCATTTTGTTGGAAACAACATCTTTTACTCGCTTTCTGATTTCTTTTGTTGTAACGTTTTGCTGCGATTGTGGCTTAATGAAAAAAGGTTCAGTTGGGCTAACGCCCCTATAGGCCTTTCCAACTACAGCAAAAAGATTGACACCTTTACGCAAATACAAAAGGGAAATTTTAACTTTAAGGAAATTTTAAGTTTGCAAAGTTGATTTTTCATAACACATAACAGGTGAGCCATCTGTATCCACGTTTCCTACTTGGATTATTATTGGTGTATCCGTAGCCTCGATCATCATTCTGGTTCTCCTTGCTTACTGGATTTTCACCAGGATACAACGACCCAGAGAAAGGATATTAGGTAAGTTACTAATTTCTCAACTATATAAAAACATTAGTCACTTTATTCCTTCTTTTACTGTTCTGAAGAAAAAAGGGAAATGGACTCACAATCCTAATTATTTTCCAGCACAAAATGGTTTGA
The DNA here is from genome assembly GCF_002162155.2 of Triticum dicoccoides. Taxonomy (NCBI): domain Eukaryota; kingdom Viridiplantae; phylum Streptophyta; class Magnoliopsida; order Poales; family Poaceae; genus Triticum; species Triticum dicoccoides. Next base: position 753,128,047 of record NC_041382.1, read on the forward strand.
GGGTGACAGGTGATGCCGCTTGTGATAATCATTCTCTGAATCCTTCTTCGCCTATGACTTCTGTCCCTCCAATTGATTTCCAGATTATAAAAACGGCTACACAAGCAGTGGCGGAGCTACAGCAGCTTTGCTGGGCGGGCCAGTAGGAAGAACACTCCAATACTTTTGCACTCATGTCCGAGTCTACCCTCACTCCTCTGCTGCATTTGCCATGTGCTGGGCGGGCCACGGCCACTTTTAGCTACACGTAGCTCCGCCAGTGTACACAAGATTTCTCAAATAATATTGGAGATGGAGGATATAGCATTGTCTACAAGGTAACCTTATACATTTTGTCACAGATTGATTACAGAACAGTATAAAATGAGATAATACAATCAGACATTCCAATGGCACCCTTCAGTGGTAGTTGATTGTGTACTGCATAGTGCATATATATGCTGAATCTACATCGTAAGTTAACGTGGTACTGTATAATCATCAGGGGCAGCTACCCGATGGTACAGTGATTGCTGCAAAATGTTTCAAAGAGTCTCGTCTTACTGATAAAGGCATGGTAGATTTCTTAAGAGAAGTGAAAGTGATGTCAACGCGCACACATGTCAATCTTGCGAAGCTCCTCTATTATTGCCAGGAAGGAGTTAAATGGATACTAGTCTACGAGTGGATGGAGAACTCAAGTTTGGATCGCCATATGTTTGGTACTCGCTGCAATGCACGCTGTGTTAATCTGTCATTACAAATGTAATCCACAACTGGTCTTATCTATTTGGCCTCACACACCTATTTGGAAACGCAGGAGAAGAAAACAGGTCCCACTCCTCACTGAATTGGGCGCAAAAGCTGGAAATAATTCGTGGGGTCGCTGTAGGTGTTGAATTCCTTCACAGCAAGCAAGTCATTCACAGGGATCTAAAACCTGGCAATATACTTTTGGATGGTTCGTGGAATCCCAAAGTAGCCGACTTTGCCACTGCCAAGCTGTTCATCGACGAGCAGACGGATCCAACATTAGTACTTACACCGTATAATTTTAATTTCCAACTCATTTAATGTTCCATATTCAAGTTAGACTACTAGACATGTACCATATATGATTGTTCTTTTTCAAGTTTCTCTATGTCCAGGAGACCTTAGTTAACTCCCATATTTGTGTTAAATGAAGGGGATATGTCGCTCCAGAGTATATAGGGGAAGGGGCCCTGACATACAAGTGTGATGTATATAGCTTCGGAGTCGTCTTGATGCAGATCGTAAGTGGCAAAAGGAGAGCAGACACGCCAAGGTTCCTTCTACCTGTAAGTCTGCTCATGATAAAACATACTCCCTGGTGCATCCTCTAATTTCTTCCCACTGAAACAGGCACCACTAACTATGAACGAATAATCTTCGTTCAGCTTGCTACACAATATCCCAACACACGCTACCCGTCCACACATAGGCAGATCAAAACGAGTGCTGCTTTACTCTGTATAACTGAGCTTATTTTTTCTTGCAGGCCTATCAATTGTGGAAGGAAGGTAAGAGCTGGGAGCTTCTTGCTCAGGAAGTGGCTGAACCTAGAGCTAGAGGCGAGGTCTTATTCTGGCTAGCCAGATGCATCCAGATTGGTCTTCTCTGCGTGCAGCATTCTCCCGGGGACAGGCTTGACATGTCTGAAGTTGTGACAATGCTAACCAACACCAGCTCACAGGTCGATACGCCACTGGAACCAACACCGAACAGTGGAGCAGTACCCGGCGCACAACCTGGACCGAGCCGGACCTTTGTACCATGGCTATTTTGTTCCTGTGGACGCGACTCCGCGAGCCCAGGCACGGAAGCTACGGTGTAGTGCTTCGGTCTATCAGGGTGAGGCAGTGGCAGTGCAAGAGGAATACGTGGCCTGAAACTTACTACGGGTCTGGATCTGCGACCTGCGGCATGAACTTGATGTTTATTTGTGTACTTTTAAAACCGGATATCGCCATTGTTTTCCTCTGTCTGGATTTGCGCTTGTTCAAACTACGGCAAGATTGTTGGAACTTTTGTTATGAGGATAGTATTATTCTCATAATGATCCAGGCCTGGGAAATCAATGTTTTATTCTTGTATACTAAAGCACTGGGTATTACCTTTGTTTTCATTTCCATATTTGCACTTGCTCATTTTTTTTAAAAAAAACGAAGGCTCGCTAAGAGCCCGGCTTTGAATTAACAAAGCCATCAACCGGCCAGGAAATACAAACACACACAAACCCCACGACCAAACGATACAAGGAGACACTCTAGAAGGCTTACAACTCAACGGGTCGCACAAGCTTAAAAAGAATACAAGAAAACAAAGCTCGAAGCTTGCCCTAGCCGAAGACTACAGCCAAACAACCATCTAGGGGTGAGGCACACACGAGCACGACCAGGACATGCTTGCAACAGTGTGGCAAGTGAGTCCGACCAACGCCCAAGAAGAAAGACATCACACATCCGCCGTCTCTCTCGCCGCAGAGGGACCCTTCCCTCTCGCCATGGCTCGCAAGGCACCGTACCCCGCGGACTTGAGAGACGCTCACCCTAGAGCAGGGGACGTGCCAGCTTCGGGACCTGGAGCAGCCGCAGCACACCACCACTTGAACATTCGAGCACTCCGCGACTGCCGCATCGCCACAACCTAGAACGCCGGAGAGCTGCAGGAAAACCACCAGGTGCAGCTACTGAAGAAAGGCAGCAGAGGCATCAAGTAAACCGGCAGGCCAACAAGGAGAACCTCGTGACACCGCCGTCACCGGACCACCCAAGCCACCCAAGCTCCGACCTTGAACCCCTCACCTGAGCGCAACCCTCCCCAGGCGGCGCCCCCAAGGAAGACACGACGCACAGCGCGCCGTCGCCGCCCAATCCAAGCCGGATTTTGGGCTTTCACCCGGGAGGAGGAACATGGGTGGAAAGGGGAAGGACCTCTGCAGCACCTCCAAGGAGGAGACGGCGTCGGGGACGTCGATGCTGCCAGGCCGGCCAAGCCGGCCAACGGTTTCCCGCGGCCCAGAACCAGACCACCGAACACCCACCAACATCATACCGGCGCTCGGGAGGAGGCTGGCGAGAAGCGGCGGGGACGAGGGAGTCAGGGGAAAGGAGCCACCCTCAGATCTGACGAGGAGGGGAAGACCTCCGCGCCACCGCCGCCACCCGCCGTCGTCTCACCACCCGCGTGGTCGAGGTCGCCGGCCAGAGCACCCCGCGAACGACGCCGGCCAAAAGGCGCCGCCGCCTCGCCAAGAAGGGCCGCCGCCCCAGATCCGAGGTCCTCCTTGAGGAAAGGAG
>NC_041382.1:753131599-753136019 GCF_002162155.2 Triticum dicoccoides
CAAATTACTTGGCAGGATTGATTGAACTTCTGTCATGAGGATAGTAATATTTTGGGAGTGTTTTGAATGTTACTTCCATACCTCTTATCAAATCGTAGCTTCATGTTTTGGCATTTGGAAACAAGAGCAGACTGAACACTGTAAAGTGAACTTGGCCACTAGGGCGGCCGGGCACAACATTCAGAGCCGAGTCCAGTTCTGAAGATGGGCACAGCTTGCACTCTGAACTGGTGCATAACAATTAGCATAGTCAAAAGAGTAAATCTTGTGTGGGTAACTAATAATAACATGATGGTTTATAATTTTCATAGATCCCCCCAAGATAAAAACAATTTGAGCTGAGAATAAAAAGGAGATAGAAGAAACAGGAGTAGTAAAATTGAGAGATGAAAAAAAAAAAGCACAAGGCTATGTCAGTGTGGACAGCTAGCTGCAACCATGCGCATTGTGGAGGCGCGCATGTATGTGCATGTAACACATCATTTAACCATTTCAATTTGTAATAGCTGACCACATCTGCCATGTGGTTGATACCCTGGCCCGGAGAGCTGTTAATAAACTAGCCCAAGTTTATCTAGCGAAGCGGTATGGTACTAATAACGAAAAAACAACACCGCCTCTGCGTGACCGCGGCTCCGCAGATGGGCCATATCACTACTGTCTTTCGGGCGTCCAGCTTAGCGTTCCGCACTGAGCCAGGCCCAGCAGCGGGACAGTCAAGAAAAAAAAAACGACAACCCCCATTCGCCGGCGGCGGTCAGCAGACATGAAGGTCGGCCGTCGCCCACCGGCGAGCAGATCCATGTGTTGCTCCCTTGGTTTCTGGCGCGATTTCGCTTCGCCACGGGAGGGAATAGGAATGGAGGATTTGCCACGGCCGGCCAGTGGTGGCTCGACGGGCCATCCGCGCCACCTGTCCGCGGCCAGCCCCACCCTCGCCGTCTTTATCGAGGCGCACGAGAGCCCTGGCCCTCCAGTGACCTCGCGGCCTCGTCGACGGGATCTAGGGGCGGCGCGCCCGCCTCACGCGGGCCTCGTCTGCTGCCCCCAATCCCCCGCGGTAACCAACTCTCCGTTCCCGGCTGCATCTTCAGGTTCAGAAGTTAATTGAATCCGCACTGATTCCACCGCACGTTCCCGACGCGGTGATCCATCACTGGCCAACACGGTTGTGTGAACAAACTGTAAAGTCAGACAGCAATGCCGCGTGATGAACTGCATCGCAAGTATTGTCCACTAATGCGTTGTTCCATGATGCTTGATCTATTAAACAAACATGTTGACAGCAACGCATCTGGAACTAAGTATTAGTGGTTTGTTATTGTGCTGAAGAACCTGTCAATGCTAGATATCTAATTAGACTGCAGCTAGTCGTATTCTTGACCTTTAACCGACAATCAATTAACAGAACTACCTTCAGAAACGAGTTGCAGCCACGTATATGCGCTGGCTCATGTACCTAACTGTTCCCCACAAAAACAATGTAGCTGATTGTACCTTGTTTGAGTAGCTCAGACCCCAGAACAAGAAACATCTGCCATCATGCGCTCGGAAAACCATTTTTGACGATTACCTTAACGTGTTTTAAGTAATACTCCCTCGGTAAACAAATATAAGAGCGCTTAGATCACTACTTTAGTGATCTAAATGCTCTTATATTTATTTACAGAGGGAGTTTAAGCTTGTGAGTCTATGTCTATGAGACTATGACGGATGGGAAGCACTGATAAGAGTGGGGTCTACACGACTTAGGCCCCGTTTGGGAACCCTGTAATATTAAATAACAGTAAACAACATACATCTGTAAATTATGGTGCTCTACGTTAACCAACCGTTGTATACAAGCGAATGTTTTTCCCTTGCAAGGTGGTGTTTGGATAGGCAGCACCATGCTAGTGCACAGGAAATGCCTCTCTCTCAGTACAAACTTGATAACATAGGACCTCTTAGTACAAACTTTATAACACACGATTATATGATGGTGTTTAATCATGAAATGACTAAAATTAGCTGAATAAATATTACTAACATAAAAAATCAGTTCCTGATACTATGCAAAAACAGCATGCCCTATATGAATTCTTGTCTTCACAACTTTCAAGTCCAAAATCATGCAAATTGTAGATATCATTCATTGTGCTCCTTGACGTTTTATCGTTGGAGCCTATTTCTTTTCCAAGCCAGTAATTTACACGGCTATCAGACATAAAACCGGCTTTCCAATGGGACCTTAGTGGTGAGTGGTGACTACTTCCATGTATTTTTGCTAAGGGATAAGTATATTTTTCATCCCTCGATTCTTTCAGAAGTATAGAAATAGTCCCTTAATTCCAAAACCAGCAAACATTGGTCCCTCAACTTCCAAAGCCAGCGTCGCCGTCGTGTGTGTCGTGTTGCTGGTCATCGTTGGTGACGAGATGTAGATCGTCCAGCACGTGTGTGTGAGCCGGGTGGGCTTGATGGTGCAGGATGTCGCCCTGGACGAGCCCGCCACAATATAGCAGTACACGCGCCGGGGCCATCAGAGCTGCAGCTTGTGGGGAGATATCGAGAAAGAGGTGTCCTGGTTTAGAGGTTGAAGATGCTCCTTACAGATGGGGTCCACATGTAAGTGAGAGAGATAAATAGCAGGAAGTAAAGTGAAAATTTGGGTTGACGTGATGGGGGGCATACTTGTCACTTTGAGTCAAAAAACAACACCACGTCAGCAGGAAACCACCCGAAGTGGGGCGAGGGACTAAACTTATCCGGTTTTGAAAGTTGAGGGATCAATGTTTGCTGGTTTTGAAAGTTGAGGGACCAATGTTTGCTGGTTTTGAAATTGAAGGACCATTCTATACTTTCGAAAGAGTTGGGGGATGAAAAATATACTCATCCCTTCTGATAATTACATGGTCTACACCTTTTTGGGGGTGATTACCATTTTTAGTTGTAACTAAGCAACATCAGCTATGTGTTCACAGCAACACATATGGAACTAAGAATTATTGGTTTGAACTGTTCAAAGAGCATTACTATGTGTTTTGGTGTCCTGGAGAACCTGCCAGTGTTTGACCTTTAACCGCCAATCAGCTAATACTTAATACAACTGCCTTCAGAAACGAGTTGCATCCACATATATGCGCCAGCTCATGTAGCTAACTGTTCCCTGCAAAAAAATAATGTTGCTGATTATACCTTGTTTGAGTAGTTCAGACCCCAGAACAAGAAACATCAGCTACCATGTGCTCGGAAAACCATTTGTGACTATTACTTGATAAAATAGGAAAGCCTCTTAGTAAAAACTTGATAACACATGAATACCTCCATAAGTACAGACATGGTAGTGTTTCTTGAATTATGAAATGACTAAAATTAATCTATATCTATACCAATATAAAAAGACCCAAATGGGCAGATCCAAACCATCTCGACCGTTAAATCATGTTATCTAGCGGTTCAAATCGCTCCAATGTTGAGCACCAAATGCGTTTAATGCTCTAATTACCCACCACTGTCATTTTTGGTTATAAAAACGCTATCCCTTGAAATCCGCCATGTAATTAATATCCTACCATTCTCGCAAAAAAATAATTAATATCTTACCAAATACCAACATGCAACAGATATATCTTACCTAATATAACGTGCAACTAATATCCTACCTAATATAAACGTGCATTGCACGTACATTATTACTCCTTCCGTCCGGAAATACTTGTCATCAAAATGAATAAAAGGGGATGTATCTAGATGTATTTTAGTTCTAGATACATCCTTTTTTGTCCATTTTGATGACAAGTATTTTTGGACGGAGGGAGTACTAGTTTAACAAATATAACAAACATAAAAAATCAGATCCTGATACTATACTAGAATAGCATTCCCCATATGAGTGCCCTTCTTCACAACTTTGAGGTCCAAAATCATGCAAGAAATCATCACAGCAAATGTAGAGATCATTCATTGTGCTCCTTGATGTTTTATTATTGGAGCCAATTTCTTTTCCAAGCCTAATTTACACGGCTATCAGACACAAAACCGGCTTTCCAAACGGGGCCTTAGTGGTGAGTGGTGACTACTTCCATGTATTTTTGATAATTACATGGTCTACACCTTTTGGGGGGTGATTACCATTGATCTGAAGATCTAGACCATGTTATGGTGATTATCTTCTTGAAGAAGGTTGGCCCGATGGGTTTGCTTAATAAACATTGTGGTTTACAACACAAATTAATTTACTTGAGAGTAAATTAATCAATATGATGATTTCATGCAGGATATGGCGCAGATATATCCAAGAAAGAGTTTGTTGATCTCGACATTGATTGTAGCAACTATCTAACCTGGGCCGTGGATGTCAAGATCAACTTGGCGGCTTGGAATATCAGCTCCACCATAACCACGTACAATCTACATCCCTAAACCGTCACCTGTCAGG
>NC_041382.1:753136391-753170417 GCF_002162155.2 Triticum dicoccoides
TAGGTAACCCCTTGATCAGCTTGAACAAAGAGACACAGAAAGAAAGCAGAACCAGCCGAACAGAGAAAGAAATCACATTCACGACACGGAGAGAAAACCCTAGCCGTCTGCATAAGGGGGGGGGAAAGACTTCGACTCACAAGATTTTCTGTTTTCTTTTTAGTTTTTCTCCTTGTTGAGAGCGGGGACATGGACACAAGTAAGCCCGGTCCCAGCAAAGGTTTGCAAAATTGCATATCCATAGCAGTTGCACATATGATTCTCAGAAAAGGAAAAAAGAAAAACAGCTGTCTGTATACAACACATGCATAATTGGGCAAGAAGAAATTCTTTATCGCGCTTATGCTTAGATTGGCTTGCGAAATTACCATAATATTTGTTCAAAAAGTTTTATTTTTGTAAAATATTGCGTTGACAATTAGGGTGTCGCCGGCTTGCAGTTGGCATCGTGGCAAGCTGGCACCAATCATATCCGATGCGCCCCACTTTGACCCAGTACTCTAATGACCCACTTGCTTGAGCTTATATTTTGAAATTTAATTCAAGTACCGGCCATGTTAGCCAGAGGTTGAACTGCAAGAATTTGTCTTCTGCTTTTGAAAGGAAAAAAGGTATGGTGTTGCCCATTGAAGCTACAAAACAGGTGCAGTCCAGGACCAACATTTCTCTGGTGTGCATGAACAGTGTAAGGGAACACCCATCATGAGACCAACCAGCCAGCTTCTTCTGCTCCTCTTCTTGGCATGCATCTTGCTCCTCTCCATCCAGACCTCCGCTGCTGACAAGCTCGAGAAAGGCCAGAACCTCACTGACTCCAATGGCGACACGCTTGTCTCGGCCGGCGGCTCCTTCACCCTAGGGTTCTTTTCTCTCGGGGTGTCCACTAAGAGGTACCTCGGCATATGGTTCTCGGTGTCCAACGACACCGTCTACTGGGTGGCCAACCGTGATGACCCTCTCGGCGACACGTCCGGCATGTTGGTGTTCAACGACGCTGCCACCCTCGTCCTGCTTGACGGCTCCCGCCGCACGGTCTGGTCTTCAGACTTCTCCGGCGGAAGCGCGGCTCAACTTCTCGATTCCGGCAACCTGGTTGTGCGGAACGGCAGCAGTGACGCCTACCTGTGGCAGTCGTTCGACCACCCGTCGGACACCTTGCTGCCGGGCATGAAGCTGGGTAAGAACTTCTGGACCAAAACCGAGTGGCAGCTCACGTCATGGCGATCAGCGGACGACCCGTCTCCGGGGGACTACCGCCGTACGCTGGAAACTAAGGGGTTACCGGAGCTCGTCCTGTGGCGTGGCAACGTCAAGACGTACCGCACGGGGCCATGGAACGGTCTCTACTTCAACGGTGTCCCGGAGGCATCGACGTACACGAACATGTACCCGCTGCACATGACCGGCCTGACGGGCAGGTCGACGGAGATAACATATGGGTACACCGCCGTGCCCGGCGCACCACTGACCCGCGTCGTTGTGAACCACACTGGCGTGGTGGAGCGGCTGGTGTGGAACACCGACACAGGGGCGTGGATCTCCTTCTTCAGCAGGGGGGCAAGGGACGTCACCTGCGAAGCCTATGGCAAGTGCGGGGCGTCTGGCCTCTGCAACCCTGAGGCGGCATTGTCCAGGTTCTGCGGCTGCCTGCCGGGGTTCAGCTCTGTATCGACTTCGGCGTGGCAGATGAAGCAGTATGCGGGCGGGTGCCAGCGCGACGCAGTTCTGGAGTGTCGTGGCGGGAAGACGACGGGCCGCTTCAAGGTGGTGTCAGGAGTGAAGCTTCCTGACACGCAGAATGCGACCGTGGATATTGATGTCGCTACGCTGGAGGAGTGCGAAGCGAGGTGCTATGCCAACTGCTCATGCTTGGCCTACACTGCTGCTGATACCAGAGGCGGCGGCAATCGCAGTGGCTGTGTCATGTGGGCGGATGCCATTGTTGATCTTCGCCTCATTGACAGCAAGCAGGATCTCTGCCTCAGGTTGTCGAAATCAGAATTTGGTATGTACACACTATCCATCCACTCATTTCTGCCATGCAAGTTTCATGTCTGGAAAGAAATTGACCTGAATTCAATTCTGATCTCGAGCTCGTATACACCCGCATTAACAGTTAAATCAAGGACCTGAATTCAATTCTGATCCCACTATTTTGTTCTACACAATTCAATTTGACAAGGAACATATTTGTTCTTCTAGTTGCATGCAAATATTCGCAACAAAAAGTCATGTGTGATGATCTTGACAAAGGAAAATAGTGGGATTTTGTTTTCTGAGATCACCACACTGTTATTCACAAATTTTACATGGATTTTGAAGAAACGAGCATGCTCGCCGTCTAATTTTTTGAGATTTACTATTTTTCTTGATCTTACTGTTCATGCGGGTGTATATGAGCCGAGCTCAGAAACACCGCCCTGGAAGTTGACTTGATTTACAGCGTAAACGAGATGATATAGTAAAAAAAAGTGCTTTATCAATTCATCATTTTGATAGAAGCAACATCTTACTTTCTTTCCAATTTGATTTGCTGTAATTCTTTGCTGCGTTTGTGGCTTAATGGCAAAGGTTCAGTTGGGTTAATGTCCCTATAGGCCTTTCTAAAAGAAAAGATTGACACCTTTGTGCAAATACAAAAAGAAAAATCAATTTTAAGGAAATTTTAAGGTTACGAAGTTGACTTTTCATAACACATACCAGGTGAGCCATCTGTGTCCAAGTTTCCTACTCGGATTGTTATAATCGGTGTATCTGTATCCGTGATCATCATCGTGGTTCTCCTTGCTTTCTTCTTTTTCATCTGGAGACGATCTCACAATCCAGGTAAACGCTGTCTATATAAACACATTTGTATTCCCTTCTTTTACTATTCTGAAGGGGAGATAAGATCTGACAAGCCTAATTATTTTCCAGTACCCAACACTCCTGATAATGGTTCTCCAAATATTGCTTTGCCCATGAGGTCTGTGCGTGCACTTTCTTACTATAAAAGAGGCTACAGGAGGTTTTTCCGACCGAAACATCATTGGCAAAGGAGGATTTAGCAACGTCTACAAGGTAATAACTATTCTAGTACATTTGTCACAGATTAACTACAGACATTCCCATGGCATCCTGCAGTAGTAGTTAATTGTATACTGCGTGTATATGCTGAAACTACATCGTAACATGGTACTGTATAATCACCAGGGGAAGTTACGCGATGGTACAGACCTTGCTGTTGATGTTGCTGTAAAGAGGCTGAAACGCACTCGTCTTACTGATAAAGGGAGGGAAGATTTCTTAAGGGAAGTGGAAGTGATGTCGACCCTCACGCATGTCAATCTTGCCGAGCTTCTCTACTATTGCCAGGACCAGGAAGAAGATGAGTGGATACTAGTCTATGAGTGGATGGAGAAAAAAAGTTTAAATCGCTACATATTTGGTACCCACTGCAATGCATGCCGTGTCAATCTATCATTATATGCGCACATGTATCCAAAACTATTCATATCTGTATTTGGCCTCACGCACCTGTTTGGAAACGCAGGAGAACAAAACATGCCCCGCTCTTCACCGAATTGGGCGCAAAGACTGGAAATAATTCGTGGGGTTGCAGTAGGTGTTGAATTCCTTCACAGCAAGCAAGTCATTCACAGGGATCTTAAACCTGGCAATATACTTCTGGATGATTCGTGGAACCCGAAGATAGCAGACTTCGCCACTGCCAAGCTGTTCATTGCCGACCAGACAGATCCGACAGTAGTACTGACACCGTACGACTGAAATTTCCATCTCATCCAATGTTTCATATTCAACTTAGACTACTATGTTGGGAAATTGATTCCATGTTTTGTGTTAAATGAAGAGGATATGTCGCTCCAGAGTATGCAGGAGCAGAGCGGACCCTGACGTACAAGTGTGATGTATATAGCTTCGGAGTCGTCCTGCTGGAGATAGTCATCGGCAAAAGGAGAACAAGCATGCCAACGTTCCTTCTTCATGTAAGTCTGCTCATGAAAAAACATACTCCTCCTTGAGGCGTCCTCTAGTTTCTTCCCACTGAAACGGGTGCAAACTAGCATTGAACGGGTGATCTTTGTTCAGCTTGCTACACAAACCCAACACACACGTTCCAAACATAGCCATATCAAACAAAGATGAGCGGTACTCCGTATGACCGAGCATATTTTTGCAGGCCTGGGAATTGTGGAATCGTCGTGATATTGAGGAGCTTCTTGATCAAGAAGTGGGCGCTTGGCGAGCTCTTGTCAGCACTAGCCAGGTGCATCCAGATTGGCCTTCTCTGCGTGCAGAATTTGCACCGGTCGCCTGAGGAGGACAGGCCTGCCATGTCTGAAGTTGTGGCAATGCTAACCAGCAGCGACTCACAGCTCCGAATGCCAAGTAAACCCATAGCTCACAGGGCAGCTGGCCCGAGCGTACAGCTAATAATCTCACATGACACCCCCGAACCGAGCACCATCTCTCGCTCGGCACATCCTGCGGCAAACGCAGCGTATGAGTGATGATCCGTGATCACTTGGGCCTGGATCCTTCCAGTTTGAGTGCCTCATCATTCCTTGCGGCTTCATCGTGACAGTCCAAGGGAAATAAGCCTAAAATTTACTGCCAGGCCGAAACTTGCGTTCTGAAGTTGATGTTTTATATGTGTACTTTATCGAAAAAGGCTTTTGCCCCGCTTTATACTGGACATCGCCTTTGTTTTCCTGTCTGAATATGTGCTTGTTCAAACTACGACAGAATTTTTGGAGCTTTCTTATGTGAAGAGTAGACTGAACACTGTAAAGTGAATTTTTATGCAGGCCACTAGGCCGTGCACAGCATTCAGAGCTTAGTCTAGTTCAAAGGATGGGAACAGTTTGCGCTCTGAACTGGTGCATAACCATTAGCATAGTCTGACAATTAGCAGGCTATGATAATCAGGAGAGTGAATATTGTATGGGCAAGTAACCATTAGCATTGCCATTGGTGTATAATTTTCATCGATTCCCACCAAGAAAAAGAAGTTTGAACTGAGAAAGAAAAAGGAGAAGAAACAAAAATGCACGCACACTATGTCAGCGTGGAAAGCTAGCAGCAACTATATGCAGGCAATATGGAGCCGTGCATGTAATAATAATCTCCAACGGATCATTTAACCAATTCAATTTGTAATAGCTGACCACACCTGCCGTGTGGTTGCTAACCGTCCCTGCCGTCCGGTTTATAAATTAGCCGAACTTAATCTAGCTAAGCCGTATGGTACTAATAATGAAGACAGCACGACCTCCGGGCCTCTCCACTGCAGCGAGCAGTGCGACGAGATCCCAGCCAGCAAAACGCCGAGTTTAACCTTTTCATGCTTGCCCCTAAAAATAACTTTTCCTGCTTTTCTTATCCTAAAAAACCTTTTTCCTTTTTTTGCATTTTCACTTTTTGTTTCGTTTTCTTTGTTCTCTAATTCTTTCGGGGGATTTTTATTCTACTCTATTGGGTGAAATACACTAATATAGTTTATTTTGCGGGATCACTAATATAGTTTCTTAGTATGTGAACTTTATATTTCAAAACATTAAAATATTTCTCATAGATATATGTACATTTTTTATATAAAAGAATAATTTATAAAATATTTCTACCAAAATATACGAAAGTATTTAGAGGGAGATGCACATATTTTATATGTGAACATTATTCATCTAAGCTAGGCGGTTGTAGTCTAAAAATCCTCCCTGCTCAAAGTAGCGGGCTTGAGTGATGGGTTTTGGGATGTTAGAATTTGCCTCAACTTTTTGGGATCTTCCAAAAGAAAATTTAAAGTTAGAGGGTATTAGAGATGGATTAGCAGCTATAATTCTTTTATAAGATGATAATCTTTTACGCCTTCACTGTCGGCCCCTTTCTTTTCTCTCGACCGTCATGCCAAGAGGGAGGCAGTATACTCGCTTCAACTTGATGTCTTAAAGTCTACCTCTGGCCACTGGCGGTGTTGTAGCCACTCCTCTGCCTCAAGTGGTTTTGTCCAAATTTGGCCAAATGGGCCGGCCCGGCACGGCATTGGCCTGGCCTAGATTAAACGGGCCAGGCACGGCGCGGCCCGACCAGACATGCTAAATAATTGGATCGTGTCGGGCCGGCACACGTGCTGGCCTCCCAGGCCGAGGCACGGCCCCTGGCTACACGGGCTAACATGGTGGCCCGTTTGGCTGGCTGGCACAGCTGGGCCAAGTAGGCACGTCGATCGTTGCCTCGTTGGCATCATTGAAAAAAAATTGATCGTTGGTCAGCCACCTATCCGTGCGCAGCGCCGTAGTGCAGAGGCACATCGATGCAGGGAATCACATGCATGTGTCCCTGGTCCTAGGTGCCTCTTTGCCTCCCTCGCCCTGGTACAAGTATTTAGGGCATCTTCAGCCGTTGGCCCCCTCAGGACGCATAAAAATCGCCCCCTGGAGGCGAGTCGACGATACAATCGGCGTTGGGGGCGGTTTTGCGTCCAGTCGTCGCCCCCAGGCACCGAAATTGGCCCACTTTGCAGCCCAATTTCGGCGAATAAAGGGCCCATATGGGCGAGAATAGGCCCATATTCGACGTGGTTTCGCCGTGTCTCGGCGTTCAATTATCAACACAATTATTTCTTATCACATATTTCATCACAGAAAAATCAAATACTTTAACAAAATAGTACAACAACAAATAGTTCAATACAAATTATATAGTTCAACAAATAAAAACTCGTATTTCATCACACGGCGTCCCCCTTGAGCCTCCATAGGTGCTCAATTAGATCTTTCTGTAGTTGATGATGCACCTGTGGGTCTCGAATCTCCTGACGCATACTGAGATAGGCAGTCCAAGTTGCTGGTAGCTGGTGATCAATTTCGGCTAGAGGACCCTGCATGTAGTATGGTTCAGTGTCAAACACTGGGTCTTCTTGCTCGCTCTCGATGATCATGTTGTGCAAGATGACACAGCTAGTCATAATCTCCCACATTTGATCTTTGGACCAGGTCTGAGCGGGGTACCGAACAACAGCAAATCGAGATTGGAGCACACCAAATGCCCGCTCGACATCCTTCCTGCAAGCCTCCTGAAGCTTCGCAAACCAGGCGTTCTTGCCTCCTGCCACAGGGTTTGAGATCGTCTTCACAAATGTCGACCATCTCGGATAGATGCCGTCAGCTAGATAGTACCCCTTGTTGTATTGGTGCCCATTGATCTCGAAGTTCACCAGAGGAGAATGGCCCTCAACGAGCTTGGCAAAAACAGGAGAGCACTGCAGCACGTTGATGTCATTGTGAGTTCCTGGCATACCAAAGAAGGAGTGCCAAATCCAGAGGTCATGTGTGGCTACCGCCTCAAGCACCACACTACAACCGCCTTTGGCGCCTTTGTACATCCCCTGCCAACCAAATGGGCAATTCTTTCATTTTCAATGCATGCAGTCGATGCTTCCAAGCATCCCAGGAAATCCTCTTGCTGCATTATGGGCTAGGATCCGAGCAGTGTCTTCCGCATTGGGTGTTCTCAAGTATTGTGGCCCAAACACTGCCACCACTGCCCGACAGAACTTGTAGAAACACTCTATGCTGGTGGACTCGGCCATGCGCCCATAGTCGTCGAGTGAATCACTAGGAGCTCCATATGCAAGCATCCTCATCGCTGTCGTGCACTTCTGGATGGAGGTGAATCCAAGAGCGCCAGTGCAATCCATCTTGCACTTAAAGTAGTTGTCGAACTCCCGGATGGAATTCACAATCCTGAGGAAGAGCTTTCGGCTCATCCGATAACGGCGCCGAAATGTTCTCTCGCCATGAAGTGGAGCATCGGCGAAGTAGTCGGAGTAGAGCATGCAGTAGCCTTGGAGACGATGCCGGTTCTTTTCTTTCATCCGCCCCGGCACCGAGCCATCTCGCCGCGGCTTTTCATTGCTCGCCAGCAGCTGGGCGAGGGCGGCGAGCACCATGAGATGCTCTTGTTCCTGGACGTCAGCCACGGCTTTCTCCTCCAGCAGCGCGGCGAGCTCTTCCTCCTCATCCGAGTCCATCGCCGAGGCAGGCAAAACGCCGAACACCTTGCGCTCGGTGGACGTGTACCTGCCGTTAAACCGCGCCTCCGCGGCCGAAAACGGCGGCCGGAAACGCCCAGCTGCTGTGGGAGGGGCTGCCGTGGTGAAGCGCTACTATTTTTCGGCGGGGAATCGCAATCTAGCGGAGTAGGGCGGCGGCCATCGCCGGGATATAGCTAGTGATGGCCGAGGGCGCGGGGGTGCGAGGCGAGTCGGGGGAAGAAAACCTTGACTTTTCCCCTGTCAGTGTGGGCCAGGCGTGCTTTTCCTTAGCGCCGGAGCCCCCAACCGCTCCCCAGCGCGCCGGATTCGGCCTGTGACCGCAGGGTAGAAAAAAGGTCCGAACCGGCGATTTTCGGCGTCTTGAAGGCGCGACTGGGCCGTTTTTTCGGCGCCGACGCCGAAAAAATGACCTGGGGGGCCTTGTTGGGGCGCGGCTGAAGATGCCCTTAGTGGTAGGATTAGGCTTAGGCATGCCGTGACGGACTAGGCAGCCAAGGTATGGCCCTAGCTGGGCTACGTGCCCGGCCGGCCCATGATAGGCCAGACAAGCGGGCTGACGTGCTGGCATGACTAAACCGGCCCAGTTGAAAGCCTGCCACAAGGACTGGATTGCTTTTCAGCTTTGTTTTATACGTCTTTTTTCATAAAGTTCTTGGAATGGGGTACAATTTTCACTTTTTTATGGGTCCTTTAATAAAATGTACCTACATGCTTATCTAGCATAATTCTGGGTCCTTCGAGGCCTTTCTTTTTGTTAAAAAAAGGAAAGAGACATTACTTTGACATGACCGCATTCCAATCGGGCTCTACACGTCTCGGGAGTTCTTTTTCTTTTTTTCTTTTGAAGAAACACGCCCCACCAGTTCAATCACAAACACCATACACTTTTGGGTGTCCTAGCCTGTAGCTTGCACATTGGCTAGGTCGTGCACGTGAGGAGAGATGTCCCATCAAGTAACGTGTAATTTTTTTTCAAAAGAAGAGTAATTTGTAGCTTTTTCTCTTTTTGTAAATTTTACTTTTTTTATTAGTGTTATGTTTACTTTTTCCGTTCTACTAGATAAAATTCACAATTAATTTTTTTTAATACGTAAACATTATATTTCATAGGAAAAATACACAAAAGTATTTTGCAGATAAAAATATGCATATATCTTTTCCCCAGCTAGGTTGTTAAAAGATTGGTTAATGAGTTTTGAAGGGCTACAAATTGTGTCAATTTTTTGTATTTACAATATAAAACAATAAGTTAGGGTTATTGGAGATACCTTAAATAGCTATAACTCTACAAATTGTATTTTTTTAGTTATACTTTTTAATATGGTTTACAGTTTAAGTAAGTAAATTCCGCCTTGATGTGAGACTGCAACAACCAAGCCAACAGGCAATTCCGAATATAAAAATGTAAATAAAAAAATTATACATAGATTAGACTAAATTAGTATACTGTATTAGATAATTTACAATTCGATACGTTTGTTAATCTGGTTTGATTGAGACATTTTTTGTCATCCAACATAATAAGTTTGAGTTGACGCTAGAAAATCGAGTCAAAATCCTACACGGGAAGGAAGATGACGACTTACGCCTGCCACATATATTTTGGGCCACTTTATTAATGTTCTGACCTATGGGTCTATTAAGGTTATATATACTATCTATCTATTTATACTGAACTATTTTATTTCGTCACAATTGAGCTAGTCATTAATGTATGTCATTTTGATTAAACATCATCCAATAAATTATATAGACAATAACAAATTTTGGTATAACTAGCAACATTAACAACTAAAAAACATTTATTTAAGTTAAGTTATAAATAGCTTATACAATTCCCATATTCACCATTATAAATACATTTCTTATGCTACATTAAACTGTAATTTGTTGCATTTTTTTCATTATTTAGTTTGTAGTGTTTACATATTTTTTTTGTTATAGTCGATATTATCATAATACAAAAAGAAAACATATACTTCACATTATTCCACCAATTTTACTTATGCCCGTTGATGTATTATAATGTGTTCTCATGTCATTAAATATCTACAGAACTTGGTATATGGATCTAGCAAATAATTTAATATATGTGGAGTTAAGATTATGATGTCTATGTGTAATAGAAACATAGTTAGTTATTAAGTGCATGAAGTGTCAATTACTTAAATGTTATTTCCGTAAGGAAAAGTAGCTCATCCTCAACCTACGAAAATCCCCTCGTTGGCCCTTGCTTTAGTTCATCGATTTAAAAAATGTCCTCCAATTTGTGAATAATGTATTGTGGCAACATGATCCCAAACCTGAGTGAAAGGACGTGGATATCGCCTGGGGGGGGGGGTGAATAGGCACTTTGAAAACAATTACGATTTTGGCTTGAACAAATGCAGAATAAAACTAGTGTTTAGTTTGTCAAGCAGAAAACCTAAATATACCTGGCTCAACTATTTGCACCAACAACTTATGCTAAGCAAGATAAACAACTATGTGATAGCAAGATACATAACATGAAACACTATGGCTATCACAAAGTGCACAAAGTAAAAGGCTCGGGTAAGAGATAACCGAGGCATGAGGAGACGATGATGTATCCCAAAGTTCACACCCTTTCCGATGCTAGTCTCCGTTAAAGTGGTGTGGAGGCACAATGTTCCCCAAAATGCCACTAGGGCCACCGTATTTTCCCCACACCCTCGCACAATATAAGATGTCGTGATTCCACTAAGGACCCTTGAGGGCGGTCACCAAACCCATACAAATGGCGACTCTTGGGGGCAGTCAACGAACCCCTACAATTGGTAACCCTTGGGGGCGGTCACCGAACCCGTACAAATTGCTCGGAGAAATCTCCACAACTTAATTGGAGACCCCGAACTTGCTCGGAGCTTTACACCAAAATGATTGAACTCCGCAACACCACCAACCATGTAGGGCACCCAAGCATCCAAGCTACACAAGCTCTAGGGTGCCCAAACACCCAAGAGTAAGAAGCTTCTCAACTTTCACTTCCACATATCACCATGGAGAACTCATATCAATGCAACTAATGCAATGGCAATAACACGCAAAGTATTTAGCAGAATCTTTGGACCTGCTAACCTACATGCATATACAGAGACCAAATCGAACTACACTTTCATTTACATACTATTATTCACCTAGCTATATATTGTTTCCTCAAAAGAAAACCTGGCTATATATTGGGTCCGTTGATGTCCATATGCATATGCTTATCTTAAAATTGCCGGCACATACTGTGAAGAACTTAGCCATGCTCCTATATTGCATTGCTAACATATACAAGATTTAGGAGGGCCGCTAACTTGGTTATTAAGGGTCGTGAGTACTTTGTTATGTATTTTTTCACCTTCGTCCTTAACTAAAAGTTGTCATTCAATTCACTTTAAGAATTGTTGCGCATGTAATTCATCTCTTTCTGAAGTTTTACCAATTATAACATATACAAGATATTCGTATTGTGTAAAGTGTGAAGGAAATATGCCCTAGAGGCAATAATAAAGTTGTTATTTATTTCCTTATATCATGATAAATGTTTATTATTCATGCTATAATTGTATTAACCGGAAACATAATACATGTGTGAATACATAGACAAACAGAGTGTCACTAGTATGCCTCTACTTGACTAGCTCGTTGATCAAAGATGGTTATGTTTCCTAACCATAGACATGAGTTGTCATTTGATTAACGGGATCACATCATTAGGAGAATGATGTGATTGACTTGACCCATTCCGTTAGCTTAGCACTTGATCGTTTAGTTTGTTGCTATTGCTTTCTTCATGACTTATACATGTTCCTATGACTATGAGATTATGCAACTCTCATTTACCAGAGGAACACTTTGTGTGCTACTAAACGTCACAACGTAACTGGGTGGTTATAAAGGTGCTCTACAGGTGTCTCCGAAGGTACTTGTTGGGTTGGCGTATTTCGAGATTAGGATTTGTCACTCCGATTGTCGGAGAGGTATCTCTGGGCCCTCTCGGTAATGCACATCACTTAAAGCCTTGCAAGCATTGCAACTAATGAGTTAGTTGCGGGATGATGTATTACGAAACGAGTAAAGAGACTTGCCGGTAACGAGATTGAACTAGGTATTGAGATACCAACGATCAAATCTCGGGCAAGTAACATACCGATGACAAAGGGAACAACGTATGTTGTTATGCGGTTTGACCGGTAAAGATCTTCGTAGAATATGTGGGAGCCAATATGAGCATCCAGGTTCCGCTATTGGTTATTGACCGGAGACGTGTCTCGGTCATGTCTACATTGTTCTCGAACCCGTAGGGTCCGCACGCTTAAGATTTCGATGACAGTTATATTATGAGTTTATGAGTTTTGATGTACCGAAGTAGTTCGGAGTCCCGGATGAGATCGGGGACATGACGAGGAGTCTTGAAATGGTTGAGACGTAAAGATCGATATATTGGACGACTATATTCGGACATCGTAAAGGTTCCGAGTGATTCGGGTATTTTTCGGAGTACCGGAGAGTTACGGGAATTCGCCGGGGAAGTATTGGGCCTTAGTGGGCCTGAGGGGAGAGAGAGGGAAGCTGCCCAGGAGGTGGCGCGCCCCCTCCCATGAGGAGTCCGAATTGGACTAGGGGAGGGGGGCGCGGCCCCTCTTTCCCTCTCCATCTCCCTCTCTTTCCTTCCCCCTTCTCTCTTCCTAGTTGGACTAGGAAAGGGGAGTCCTACTCCTACTAGGAAGAGGACTCCCCCTCCTTGGCGCGCCCCAAGGGCCGGCCGGCCTCCCCCTTGCTCCTTTATATACGGGGGCAGGGGGCACCTCTAGACACACAAGTTGATCTTTGTGATCGTTCTCTTAGCCGTGTGCGGTGCCCCCCTCCACCATAATCCTCGATAATATTGTAGCGGTGCTTAGGCGAAGCCCTGCGACGGTAGAACATCAAGATCGTCACCACGCCGTCGTGCTGACGGAACTCTTCCCCGACACTTTGCTGGATCGGAGTCCGGGGATCGTCATCGAGCTGAACGTGTGCTAGAACTCGGAGGTGTCGTAGTTTCGGTGCTTGATCGGTCGGGCCGTGAAGACGTACGACTACATCAGCCGCGTTGTGCTAACACTTCCGCTTCCGGTTTACGAGGGTACGTAGACAACACTCTCCCCTCTCGTTGCTATGCGTCACCATGATCTTGCGTGTGCGTATAATTTTTTTTGAAATTACTACGTTTCCCAATAGTGGCATCCGAGCCTAGGTTTTATGTGTTGATGTTATATGCACGAGTAGAACACAAGTGAGTTGTGGTCGATATAAGTCATACTACTTACCAGCATGTCATACTTTGCTTCAGCGGTATTGTTGGATGAAGCGGCTCGGACCGACATTACGCGTACGCTTACGCGAGACTGGTTCTACCGACGTGCTTTGCACACAGGTGGCTGGTGGATATCAGTTTCTCCAACTTTAGTTGAACTGAGTGTGGCTACGCCCGGTCCTTGCGAAGGTTAAAAGAGCACCAACTTGAGAAACTATCATTGTGGTTTTGATGCGTAGGTAAGAACGGTTCTTGCTAAGCCCGTAGCAGCCACGTAAAACTTGCAACAACAAAGTAGAGGACGTCTAACTTGTTTTTGCAGGGCATGTTGTGATGTGATATGGTCAAGACGTGATGAGATATAAGTTGTTGTATAAGATGATCATGTTTTGTTGAAGTTATCGGCAACTGGCAGAAGCCTTATGGTTGTCTCTTTATTGCATAAGATGCAAGCGCCAAATAATTGCTTTACTTTATCGCTATGCGATAGCAATAGTTGCAAGAGCAATAGTTGGCGAGACGACCATGTGACGACACATTGATATAGATCAAGATGATGGAGATCATGGTGTCATGCCGATGATGATGGAAATCATGACGATGTTCTGGAGATGGAGATCAAAGGCACAAGATAATGATGGTCATATCATGTCACATATTTTGATTGCATATGATGTTTATCTTTTATGCATCTTATCTTGCTTTAATTGACGGTAGCATTATAAGATGATCTCTCACTAAATTTCAAGATAAAAGTGTTCTCCCTGAGTATGCACCGTTGCCAAAGTTCGTCGTGCCCAGACACCACGTGATGATCGGGTGTGATAAGCTCTACGTCCATCTACAACGGGTGCAAGCCAGTTTTGCACACGCAGAATACTCAGGTTAAACTTGACGAGCCTAGCATATACTGATATGGCCTCGGAACACTGAGACTGAAAGGTCGAGCGTGAATCATATAGTAGATATGATCAACATAGTGATGTTCACCATTGAAAACTACTCCATTTCACGTGATGATCGGTTATGTTTTAGTTGATTTGGATCACGTGATCACTTAGATGATTAGAGGGATGTCTATCTAAGTGGGAGTTCTTAAGTAATATGATTAATTGAACTTTAATTTATCATGAACTTAGTCCTCGTAGTATTAGCATATCTATGTTGTAGATCAATAGCTCGCGATGTTGCTCCCCGTTTAATTTTTATATGTTCCTAGAGAAAACTAAGTTGAAAAATGTTAGTAGTAATGATGCGGATTGGATCCGTGATCTGAGGATTATCCTCATTGCTGCACAGAAAAATTATGTCCTTGATGCACCGCTAGGTGACAAACCTATTGCAGGAGCAGATGCAAACGTTATGAACGTTTGGCTAGCTCAATATGATGACTACTTGATAGTTTAGTGCACCATGCTTAACAACTTAGAATCGGGATTTCAAAGACGTTTTGAATGTCATGGACCATATGAGATGTTCCAGGAGTTGAAATTAATATTTCAAGTAAATACCCGAGTTGAGAGATATGAAGTCTCCAACAAGTTCTATAGCTAAAAGATGGAGGAGAATAGCTCAAGCAGTGAGCATGTGCTCAGATTGTCTGGGTACTACAATTGCTTGAATCAAGTGGGAGTTAATCTTTCAGATAAAATAGTGATTGACAGAATTCTCTAGTCACCATCACCAAGTTAGTAGAACTTCATGATGAGCTATAATATGCAAGGGATAACAGAAACGATTCCCAAGCTCTTCGTGATGCTGAAATTGATGAAGGTAGAAATCAAGAAAAGCATCAAGTGTTGATGGTAAACAAAACCACTAGTTTCAAGTAAAGGGACTAAGGGCAGAAAGGGGAACTTCAAGAAGAACGGCAAGCAAGTTGCTGCTCAAGTGAAAAACCCAAGTCTGGACCTAAGCCTGAAACTGAATGCTTCTACTGCAAAGGGATTGGTCACTGGAAGCGGAAATACCCCAAGTAATTGGCGGATAAGAAGGATGGCAAAGTGAACATAGGTATATTTGATATACATGTTATTGATGTGTACTTTACTAGTGTTTATAGCAACCCCTCAGTATTTGATACTAGTTCAGTTGCTAAGAGTAGTAACTCGAAACGGGAGTTGCAGAATGAACAGAGACTAGTTAAAGGTGAAGTGACGATGTGTGTTGGAAGTGGTTCCAAGATTGATATGATCATCATCGCACACTCCCTATACTTTCGGGATTAGTGTTGAACCTAAATAAGTGTTATTTGGTGTTTGCGTTGAGCATGGATATGATTTAATCATGTTTATTGCAATACAGTTATTCATTTAAGTAAGAGAGTAAATTGTTGTTCTGTTTACATATATGGTTACACACCCAATGAAAATGGTCCGTTGGATCTCGATCGTAGTGATACACATATTCATAATATTGAAACCAAAAGATGCAAAGTTAATAATGATAGTGCAACTTATTTGTGGCACTGCCGTTTAGGTCACATTGGTGTAAAGCGCATGAAGAAACTCCATGTTGATGGACTTTAGGAATCACTTGATTATGAATCAGTTGATGCTTGCGAACCATGCCTCATGGGCAAGATGACTAAGACTCCGTTCTCCGGAACAATGCAACAAGTAACAGATTTATTGGAAATCATGCATACTGATGTATATGGTCCGATGAATATTGAAGCTCGCGGCAGGTATCATTATTTTATGATCTTCACAGATGATTTGAGCAGATATGAGTATATCTACTTGATGAAACACAAGTCTGAAATATTTGAAAAGTTCAAAGAATTTCAGAGTGAAGTGGAGAATCATCGTAACAAAAATAAAATTTTCTACGATATGATTGCAGAAGTAAAATATTTGAGTTATGAGTTTGGCCTTCAGTTAAAATAATGTGAAATAGTTTCACTACTCACGCCACCTGGAACACCACAGTGTAATGGTGTGTCCGAACATCGTAATCGTACTTTACTTGATATGGTGCGATATATGATGTCTCTTACAGATTTACCGCTATCGTTTTGGGGTTATGCATTAGAGACAACTACATTCACATTAAAAAGGGCACCATCTAAATCCGTTGAGGCGACACCGTATGAACTGTGGTTTGGCAAGAAACCAAAGTTGTCATTTCTTAAAGTTTGAGGTTGCAATGCTTATGTGAAAAAGTTTCAACTTGATAAGCTAAAACCTAAATCGGAGAACTGCCTCTTCATAGGATACCCAAATGAAAATGTTGGGTACACCTTCTATCACAGATCCAAAGGCAAGTTATTCATTGCTAAGAATGGATCCTTTCTAGAGAAGGAGTTTCTCTCGAAAGAAGTGAGTGGGAGGAAAGTAGAACTTGATGAGGTAACCGTACCTGCTCCCTTATTGGAAAGTAGTTCATCACGGAAATCTATTTCTGTGACTACTACACCAATTAGTGAGGAAGCTAATGATGATGATCATGTAACTTCAGATCAAGTTACTACCGAACCTCGTAGGTAAACTAGAGTGAGATTCGAACCAGAGTGGTACGGGAATCATGTTCTGGAGGTCATGTTACTTGACCATGACGAACCTACAAACTATGAGGAAGAGATGATGAGCCCAGATTCCGTGAAATGGCTCGAGGCCATGAAATCTGAGATGAGATCCATGTATAAGAACAAAGTATGGACTTTGATTAACTTGCCCAAAGATCGGCGAGCCATTGAGATTAAATGGATCTTCAAGAGGAAGACGGACGTTGATAGTAGTGTTACTATCTACAAAGCTAGAATTGTCGCAGAAAGGTTTTCGACAAGTTCAATGTGTTGACTACGATGAGAGTTTCTCACTCGTATCTATGCTTAAGTCTGTCCGAATCATGTTAGCAATTGCCGCATTTTATGAAATCTGGCAAATGGATAAACAAAACTGCATTCCTTAATAGATTTATTAAAGAAGAGTTGTATATGATGCAACCAGAAGGTTTTGTCAATCCTAAAGGTACTAACAAAATATGCAAGCTCCAGCGATCCATCTATGGACTGGTGCAAGAATCTCGGAGTTGGAATATACGCTTTGATAAGTTGATCAAAGCATATAGTTTTATACAGACTTGCGGTGAAGCTTGTATTTACAAGAAAGTGAGTGGGAGCACTACAACATTTCTGATAAGTATATGTGAATGACATATTGTTGATCAGAGATAATGTATAATTATTCTGCAAAGCATAAAGGAATGTTTGAAAGAAGTTTTTCAAAGAAAGACCTCGGTGAAGCTGCTTACATATTGAGCATCAAGATCTATAGAGATAGATCAAGACGCTTGATAAGTTTTTCAATGAGTACATACCTTGACAAGATTTTGAAGTAGTTCAAAATGGAACAGTCAAAGAAAGAGTTCTTGCCTGTGTTACAAGGTGTGAAACCGAGTAAGACTCAAAAACCCGACCACGACAGAAGATAGAGAGAGAATGAAAGTCATTCACTATGCCTTAGCCATAGGTTCTATAAAGTATGCCATGCTGTGTACCAGACCTATTGTATACCCTGCCCTGTGTTTGGCAAGGGAGTACAATAGTGATCTAGGAGTAGATCACTGGACATTGGTCAAAATTATCCTTAGTGGAATAAGGATATGTTTCTCGATTATGGAGGTGACAAAAGGTTCGTCGTAAAGGGTTACGTCGATGCAAGTTTTGACACTGATCCAGATGACTCAAAGTCTCAATCTGGACACATATTGAAAGTGGGAGCAATTAGCTAAAGTAGCTCCATGCAGAACATTATTGACATAGAAATTTGCAAAATACTTACGGATCTGAATGTGGCAGACCCGTTGACTAAACTTCTCTCATAAGAAAAACATGATCACACCTTAGTACTCTTTGGGTGTTAATCACATAGCAATGTGAACTAGATTATTGACTCTAGTAAACCCTTTGGGTGTTGGTCACATGTCGATGTGAACTATGGGTGTTAATCACATAGTGATGTGAACTATTGGTATTAAATCACATGACGATGTGAACTAGATTATTGACTCTAGTGCAAATGGGAGACTGAAGGAAATATGCCCTAGAGGCAATAATAAAGTTATTATTTATTTCCTTATATCATGATAAATGTTTTTTATTCATGCTAGAATTGTATTAACCGGAAACATAATACATGTGTGAATACATAGACAAACAGAGTGTCACTAGTATGCCTCTACTTGACTAGCTCGTTGATCAAAGATGGTTATGTTTCCTAACCATAGACATGAGTTGTCATTTGATTAACGGGATCACATCATTAGGAGAATGATGTGATTGACTTGACCCATTCTGTTAGCTTAGCACTTGATCGTTTAGTTTGTTGCTATTGCTTTCTTCATGACTTATACATGTTCCTATGACTATGAGATTATGCAACTCCCATTTACCGGAGGAACACTTTGTGTGCTACCAAACGTCACAACGTAACTGGGTGGTTATAAAGGTGCTCTACAGGTGTCTCCGAAGGTACTTGTTGGGTTGGCGTATTTCGAGATTAGGATTTGTCACTCCGATTGTCGGAGAGGTATCTCTGGGCCCTCTCGGTAATGCACATCACTTAAAGCCTTGCAAGCATTGCAACTAATGAGTTAGTTGCGGGATGATGTATTACGGAACGAGTAAAGAGACTTGCCGGTAACGAGATTGAACTAGGTATTGAGATACCGACGATCAAATCTCGGGCAAGTAACATACCGATGACAAAGGGAACAACGTATGTTGTTATGCGGTTTGACCGATAAAGATCTTCGTAGAATATGTGGGAGCCAATATGAGCATCCAGGTTCCGCTATTGGTTATTGACCGGAGACGTGTCTCGGTCATGTCTACATTGTTCTCGAACCCGTAGGGTCCGCACGCTTAAGGTTTCGATGACAGTTATATTATGAGTTTATGAGTTTTGATGTACCGAAGGAGTTCGGAGTCCCGGATGAGATCGGGGACATGACGAGGAGTCTCGAAATGGTCGAGACGTAAAGATCGATATATTGGACGACTATATTCGCACATCGGAAAGGTTCCGAGTGATTCGGGTATTTTTCGGAGTACCGGAGAGTTACGGCAATTCGCCGGGGAAGTATTGGGCCTTAGTGGACCTGAGGGGAGAGAGAGGGCAGCAGCCCAGGAGGTGGCGCGCCCCCTCCCATGAGGAGTCCGAATTGGACTAGGGGAGGGGGGCGCGGCCCCTCTTTCCCTCCCCCTCTCCCTCTCTTTCCTTCCCACTTCTCTCTTCCTAGTTGGACTAGGAAAGGGGAGTCCTACTCCTACTAGGAGGAGGACTCCCCCCTCCTTGGCGCGCCCCAAGGGCCGGCCGGCCTCCCCCCTTGCTCCTTTATATACGGGGGCAGGGGGGCACCTCTAGATACACAAGTTGATCTTCGTGATCGTTCTCTTAGCCGTGTGCGGTGCCCCCCCTCCACCATAATCCTCAATAATATTGTAGCGGCGCTTAGGCGAAGCCCTGCGACGGTAGAACATCAAGATCGTCACCACACCGTCGTGCTGACGGAACTCTTCCCCAACACTTTGCTGGATCGGAGTCCGGGGATCGTCATCGAGCTGAACGTGTGCTAGAACTCGGAGGTGCCGTAGTTTCGGTGCTTGATCGGTCGGGCCGTGAAGACGTACGACTACATCAACCGCGTTGTGCTAACGCTTCCGCTTCCGGTCTACGAGGGTACGTAGACAACACTCTCTTCTCTCGTTGCTATGCATCACCACAATCTTGCGTGTGCGTAGATTTTTTTTTGAAATTACTACGTTTCCCAACAAAGTGGGCCACATTTGGATTCCAATAATGCATATGTATTGTCAGGCACGCAAAGTTTGCAACCAAGAAAGGTGGAAAGAAAGCTAGCAAGGCACTATTGAAGATGTGGCCAAAGGTACCCCCGCACCACTGCCCCCGAATCACCAACCACTATTATTGATAGCGGGGACAAAACAAGTTGAGGATTTTGACAAAACACCTGCCTATCTCTCGTGTGAATCTTCGGTGCAAAAAGAAGGGCGAGATAGAGGATTTAGAGGCAACAACTGTGGTTAACAACATGAGTGATGGAGGTGACAAGATTAACACTGATTAGGGGGGCACAATCATCGCAAAATGGACTTGGTTCCAAGAGTGAAAATTATCACATGACAAAGTGGGAGAAAGCTAATCAAGGCATGGCACCCGAGCAAACCAACATGTACACCAGCCGTAGGCAACAGACCGGAGGCCACGGCTAACCTCCGCAAGACCCGAGAAGAAGTGAAAATGACGGTCACTATCAAATGCCTTAGGACACCAGAAGAAATGAGAATAAATACATGTATCAGCTGAATGGCAATCAAAGGCTTTTGGGACAACCTAGCTCGACATTGCCAAGGTCCAGCCAAGGTAGATCCCCATAGCAAAACCCTAGGAGAAACGGAGAGGAAGTCATATCCCATTGAATAACAACCGACGGTTGTAGTTCTCGTAATTGAATACGAACACTAAACCAACATGTCGCGATGTAGGGAACCCTTGTTTGTCAGCCAGGACTTTGGGCGTCTTTAGCAACTTAACGCCAGCCACATCATCTAAGCTGAAGACCACAATAGATGGTGTGTCGTCTGGTGACAATAAGCCCGCCGAGGTCTGTCAGCCGAAAGCTTTAGAATATTTAGTAATCCCAAAAAGGAATAAACGCTCATGAAAATGAGGTGGATCACGAACCTCGTAAAGAAAGATGGGTT
Source organism: Triticum dicoccoides (assembly GCF_002162155.2). NCBI lineage: Eukaryota > Viridiplantae > Streptophyta > Magnoliopsida > Poales > Poaceae > Triticum > Triticum dicoccoides. The sequence goes on from NC_041382.1 coordinate 753,157,485, forward strand.
TTGTGGCAAAGTCCGCGGTACGGGAGAGGAAATATTATTGTTGCGAGGATGAAATTTATCGTGGCGTCTTATTCAGAATGTTTGTGGTTGTTGCTTCAATATGAAGTTGGTGGTGCAGGATTCATGGTTGATAACCAAATTGTGACTTGAGGTCAAAAATACTATATTGTGTTTTTTATCAAGCAGTTGTTGGGTGGAATCGTGGCCTTACCATTTTCTTGTCATTATTTACACCATTTTCATGTTATTATTTATTTGGTTTAAATAATCAAAATTTCCTCATTATTTTTTTTGAAGAGAGGCAAAAGATTTGCCTCATTCATTAAATAAGAGGAATAGAGTTTATGTTCGTGTTACAACACTGACAGCGCCGCAACACCCGAAATAAAGGTGACCAACTACTCTCGCGTCATCAAGTATCCCAACTTGTTTGCACCCGCTGATACCCAAAGCGTGGCCTCCTTCTTAATGTTGGCGAGTAGAACCGTCGGCGGAGCACTCTTCTGACGGAACACTCGCGCATTCCTCTTGTTCCAAATGGTCCAGGCAACTAGCATGGTGAGCGAGGCCATCGCCTTCCTGTTGGGGATAGATGTGTCGGAGAGGCCCACCCACCACTCTTCGATGTTGCCTGAGAGGTGCCATGAGGAAGTATCAATGCTCACCAGTTGCAGCCAGTCCTTGACTAATCCCCATAGGCGGATAGAGAAGCGGCATTTGTAGAAAAGGTGGTCAACAGACTCTTGCTTCTGCTTGCAAAGTGTACAAAGGCCACAGTTTGGCCATCCGCGCTTCTCCAATCTGTCTGCCGTCCAAATTCTGTTTTGAATAGCCAGCCAAGCGAAGAACTTGACTTTGGGGGGAGCCCAAGCCCTCCACACAGTGTGCTCCATAGGGGATTTGATTGTGCCAAGGAATTGCGCTTTGTTTGCCGACTCGGCCGTGTATTGCCCGCTAGCGGTGTGCTTCCATACAATATCATCTTCGGCATCCTCCTCGAGATGGAAGCCACGAAGCGTTGTCCAGAGGGTGACAAACTGACGTAAGTGATTCAGCGAAAAAGAGTCTGGGATGCGTATTCTCGAGACCCACGCATCGTTGCTGAGAGCTTCGCGCACCTTCCAATTTTTTCTCGTGGACGCCTCGTAAATTAGTGGTGCAATGTCCCTAGGCTTGCGGTCATTCACCCATGGCGCATCCCAAAAAGGCGTCCTTGCTCCATTTCCAACAAAGATTGACGTGGAGGCATAAAACAAGGAGTAGTCCACCGTGTTGCACGGGTTTCCCATACCCACCCAAAGCTTGGTGGGCTCTTTCCATTCAAACCATAACCAGCGCAAGCGAAGAGCCCGAGCAAATTTCTCCGTGTTAAGTATGCCAAGGCCACCAAGATCCTTTGGCCGGCACACCGCATCCCAATTCACCTTGCATTTTGCACCAGTGGTCTTGTCCGTTCCCTCCCAGAGAAAGGCTCTTTCGAGCTTGTTTATGTTGTGTAGAGTGGACGTTGGCACAATGAGCGGCGTGATAGAGAAGACGAGCTGCGAAGACAACACCGACTTCACAAGGGCACACCGACCAATGGCAGTGATATTTTGGCCATCCCAAGTGGTCAACTTAGCGGCCGCTTTGTCCTCTAGGTACTGGTAGTCGACCTTTCTAAGCTTCCACACCGAGAGAGGAAGCCCCAAGTATTTCATTGGAAACGAAGCCCGTGACGCAGGAAGGGCCTGAAGGATGCATGTCAAGTTGAGTTGTCCGCACCGAATGGGAACCACTGAGCTCTTCTGGAAGTTTGTGACAAGGCCGGTGACATTGCCGAAAAGATGCAGAATGGTGGCTAGGTTGTCAATGTCTTTCTTGATTGGGGCCATAAAGACTGCTGCATCATGTGCGTATAGGGAAGTCCTAACAGCCACGCCACGCCCACGGATCTTGTGAAAGAGCCCTTCCTCATTATTGATCCTGTTATAAACAACATGAAGCCATGCGTGTGTCACAACTACTACAACCGTTCTAAAATATATACGTTTTGGTAGGCCAAACTAGCCTACCAAAACATCTTATATTTTGGAATGGATGTAGTATTTTTTAATGGTACGAGGATACCAAGATTTATCGAGTCTACCTAGTCAGTTCTTGTGATTGAAGAAAACATATGGTGATACTCCCTTGAAAGGAAGTTGTGTAAATTTTGTGTGAAGTCAAACAGTTCAAAGTTGGACCGCATTCAAAGAAAAAACCACAATACCAAATGAATATGAAGACAAAAAGTGAAATACACTCATATTATATCTATTTAATATTGTAGTCATTGATGCTTTTTTCCCTACAAACATGGTCAAACTGTGCATCATTTGACCTCCCCAAAAAATTAAAGGCCTTCTTTCTAAGACGGAAGGAGTATTGTAGCATTTTTTACATTCTACTACATGTACTCATCTATGCTGGTTTGTGTTTGACCAATTGGATAGGATACAAGCAAGATACGCGGAAGGGAATATCAACGGACGAATCGTTGAGAAAGGAGAAGATATTCTTCACGCACAAGCAGGAAAAGAGAAAGAAAAGAAAAGATGGATAGATAGAGTGATGGATGTGAAAGGGAGGAACAAGGCAGGCGTTGCGTGTCGACCATGCGTGCGGCTGGGACGGCACTCACTAATTACAGCAATGAAAAACAAGGTGGTTTATACTCCATTTGGGATTTTGGGTCCTTTTTGGTTTGGGGCATCACATCCGATGGCCCATGCCCCTAGCTGCATTTCCATGTCCTTCTCAGAAAAAAAAGAGAGCTAATTTCCATCTGTTTTTTTTAAAGACCCAGTTTGGCCGGCTTCATTGATTTAGGAGAAAGCAGCGGGAAATACATGAGGGGTCAAGTGACCATGGTTGAAAAAAGAGGAAAGAGAAAAACTAGAGCTCATAAGGAGCGAATCATGAAGGTGCTATCTCGCAGGATAGACCCCGAACGGGGGCTCTAGGCAGGCGGCGCCGGCAGCGCGCCACTGCTCGCAATCCAGTTCGATGGCGCGAGCGATGTCATTGAGGCATGGCAACTTTCCCCTGAAGACGCATTCCTTTATCTCCTTCCATAAGTTCCAGGCGGTCAGAATGAGCATCGATGTAAAGCCCTTTCGCGCACCCGCTGGCGTGCTGCGAATCATGTGCAGGCAGTGCTGCATTGTAGAGTGGAGCGATGACTTGGCAGTGACCATTTCCCCACAGCCAGCTCTAACGGAGAAGGTTGCCCAAGTTTGACGGGCGAACGGGCACTCCCAGAAGAGATGAACCGCCGATTCCAGGCTACGGAGACAGAGGCTGTAGAAGTATCCATTTGGCCAGCCTCGCCTTTGCAGCCGATCGTTGCACCAGATCCTGTTCCTGAGCATGAGCCATGTGAACATCTTGGCAGATCCTGGCGCCCAGCTTTTCCAGATCACCTTGTCATCACTCGTGCTCGGCCTGGACTGAAAGAGTATTCGGTAGGCCACCTTTGTCGAGTAGCGATCACCTCCGCCCGCAGTCCACTGAATCCGATCAGGAGCGAGACTGTCTAGGATCAGGCCTGCTTGTTGAATTTTCCTCCAGAGTTGCAGAAAGTCGACGACGATAAGCGATGTGTTGCCGTGATGGAGGTCTCTGATCCATTGGTCGTTGGCGAGCGCGGCGGCCACCGTGCGGTTCTTGCGCCTGGAGTGGCTATAGAGGCTCGGGAAGGCGGCAGCCAGAGTGGCCGCACCCAACCAAAGGCTCGTCCAGAAGCAGGCCTGCTGGCCGTTCCCAAGCAGGACGTGTGTGGATTTCTGGAATGTCGCGATGTCCATCTTGTCGCAGGGGAGGGGAAAGGCCGCCCATGGATGCTGTGGGTGCTGCCACGCCAGCCAGAGCCATCGCTGCCGCAGCGCAGCGGCGAAGAGCTGCAGGTCGAGGATCCCCAGCCCTCCCTTCTCCGTTGGCGAACATACAGAGCTCCACGCTACCTTGCACTTTCCACCTGTCAGCTCTTCTTCCTGCGCCCAGAGGAAACGCCGCCTCGCTTTGTCGATCTCCTTCAAGACCTTCTTTGGCGCCTTCAGCACAGAAAGGGCGTAGGTGGGCAGAGCGGACAGCACTGCGCGCACCAGAACGCGTCGGCCTGCCAGCGACATCAACTTCCCCTTCCATCCCGCGAGGCGCGATTTGATCCTGTCAATGAGGAACTGGAAGTGCACGATCCGCAAGCGCTTAGTGGAGATAGGCAGCCCCAGGTAGGTTGTGAAGGAAATATGCCCTAGAGGCAATAATAAAGTTATTATTTATTTCCTTATATCATGATAAATGTTTATTATTCATGCTAGAATTGTATTAACCGGAAACATAATACATGTGTGAATACATAGACAAACAGAGTGTCACTAGTATGCCTCTACTTGACTAGCTCGTTAATCAAAGATGGTTATGTTTCCTAACCATGAACAAAGTGTTGTTATTTGATTAACGAGGTCACATCATTAGTTGAATGATCTGATTGACATGACCCATTCCATTAGCTTAGCACTCGATCGTTTATTATGTTGCTATTGCTTTCTTCATGACTTATACATGTTCCTATGACTATGAGATTATGCAACTCCCGTTTGCCGGAGGAACACTTTGGGTGCTACCAAACGTCACAACATAATTGGGTGATTATAAAGGAGCATTACAGGTGTCTCCAAAGGTACATGTTGGGTTGACGTATTTCGAGATTAGGATTTGTCACTCCGATTGTCGGAGAGGTATCTCTGGGCCCTCTCGGTAATGCACAGGACATAAGCCTTGCAAGCATTACAACTAATATATTAGTTGTGAGATGATGTATTACGGAACGAGTAAAGAGACTTGCCGGTAACGAGATTGAACTAGGTATTGGATACCGACGATCGAATCTCGGGCAAGTAACATACCGATGACAAAGGGAACAACGTATGTTGTTATGCGGTCTGACCGATAAAGATCTTCATAGAATATGTAGGAGCCAATATGGGCATCCAGGTCCCGCTATTGGTTATTGACCGGAGATGTGTCTCAGTCATGTCTGCATTGTTCTCGAACCGTAGGGTCCGCACGCTTAACGTTACGATGACAGTTATTATGAGTTTATGCATTTTGATGTACCGAAGTTAGTTCGGAGTCCCGAATGTGATCACGGACATGACAAGGAGTCTCGAAATGGTCGAGACATAAAGATTGATATATTAGAAGCCTATGTTTGGATATCGGAAGTGTTCCGGGTGAAATCGAGATTTTACTGGAGTACCGGGAGGTTACCGGAACCCCCCGGGAGCTATATGGGCCTTAGTGGGCTTTAGTGGAAAGGAGAAAGGGGCAGCCCAAGGTGGGCCGCGCGCCTCCCCCCTCCCCTAGTCCTATTAGGACAAGGGGAGGTGGCCGGCCCCCCTCTCTCTCTTTCCCCCTCGGGGAATCCTATTCCAACTAGGATTGGGGGGGAGTCCTACTCCCGGTAGGAGTAGGACTCCTCCTGCGCCCTCCTCCTGGCCGGCTGCCCCCTCCCCCTTGGATCCTTTATATATTGGGGCAGGGGGGCACCTCTAGACACACAAGTTGATCCTTGAGATCGTTCCTTAGCCGTGTGCGGTGCCCCCTGCCACTATATTCCACCTCGATCATATTGTAGCGGTGCTTAGGCGAAGCCCTGCGACGGTAGAACATCAAGATCGTCACCACGCCGTCGTGCTGACGAAACTCCTCCCCGACGCTTTGCTGGATCGGAGCCCAGGGATCGTCATCAAGCTGTACGTGTGCTAAGAACTCGGAGGTGCCGGAGTAACGGTGCTTGGATCGGTCGGATCGAGAAGACGTACGACTACTTCCTCTATGTTGCGTCAATGCTTCCGCAGTCGGTCTGCGTGGGTACGTAGATAACACTCTCCCCTCTCGTTGCTATGCATCACCATGATCTTGCGTGTGCGTAGGAAATTTTTTGAAATTACTGCGTTCCCCAACAGGTTGTGAGGAAGCAAGAAATGGTGCCGCCGAAACCGTGCAACACATCCTCCAGGGCGTGGGCGTCGCAGTTCATCGGGATGGCCGAGGATTTGGCCTGGTTGAGCTTGAGGCCAGTGGCTTCTCCGAACGAGTGCAACATCTCCAGCAGGCAGTCCACCTCCTCCTTAATTGGATTTGCAAAGATTACTGCATCGTCAGCGTAAAGGCTGACCCTCATGCTTGCTCTCCGCCCTGGCAGCGGCGCGATCAAATTCTGTCTGGTGGCTGATTCGAGCAGGTGGTACAGGGGGTCGATTGCCAGGATGAACAGCAGCGGCGAAAGCGGGTCCCCCTGCCGCAGCCCACACGCGTGGAAGAAGCTTGGCCCCTGCATGCCATTAAGAAAGCATGAGGAGGACGCAGAAGCAAGCAGCAGGGAAATCCAGTTTCTCCAACGCTGCAAGAAGCCCATTTGCTGCAGAAGTTCGATCAAGTATGCCCAGGAGACGGAGTCGAAGGCTCGGGCGAAGTCCAATTTGAAAAGCAGAGCCTGTTTCTTCTCTCTGTGCAGCATTCTGACGCAACCTTGCACGAACTGAAAGCTGTCGTGGATGCACTTTCCTCTTTGAAAGGCCGTCTGAGCCGGCGAGATCACTCCCTCCAGGGCAGCCGAGTGTCTTGAGGCGAGCACCTTTGAGATCAGCTTCGCGACGAAATGGATAAGGCTGATGGGCCTGTAGTGGCCGATCTCCGAGGCGTCGATGCGCTTGGGCAGGAGGGCAATCAGAGCGGTGTTGATGTCGCTGAAATTTTTTCCGGCCATGTGATAGAACTTTTGAAAAACTACCATGATCTCGTCCTTGATGATATGCCAACAGGAGCGGAAGAATTGGCCGGTAAAGCCATCTGGGCCTGGCGCCTTCTCCGCCGGCGATGTGACGATCGCTGCCCATACCTCAGCCATAGTGAACGGGCCGTCCAGCTCTGTCGCGGTCACCACCGGGATGCGGAGCTGCTCCCAGTTCAGAGTGCAGTTGCGCCTCTCGCCCTGGCCTAAGGAGGCAGAGAAGTGGTTGAAGATAGCCTGCTCCTTCTCGTTGTGATCGACAAGAACTCTGTTGTTGACGTTGAGCGCATGAATGAAATTTTTCCATCTGCACGATCTCATCTTTGCGTGGAACAGCTTGGTGCTAGCATCCCCAGCTCGGAGCCAACTAATTCTTGAGGCCTGACGCTTTCTAGCTCTCTCTATAGCTGCCAGACCGAGCACCTTCAATTTCAAGTTTTTTCGTAGGTTGAATTCAGCGTCTGATAGTGATCTGCTCTCTTGTGCTTTGTCGAGCTGAAAGATCACCTCATTGACGATCTGCAACTGCTGCTTGCACTTGCCGAACGTGCTCCTGATCCAAATCTTCAGGTCGTCCGCCACTCTCGCCCTGCGCCTCTTGATCCTGACAAACGGACAGTCATGTGGAACGGCTTTCATCTCTGCTGGTATCAAATTAGGAGCACCAGAGTAGATCAGTTAGTTAATCCATGGATATGACCCAGCCGGTACGTTGTTAGATGGTCGTTTTCATCTATAGCAGTTTGGTGTCTATTCTCAACAGATTAATCAGTAATTAAATCCATGGATAGGATTTAAGTTTTAGTTTTTTGTGTGGACAGGACAGGCTATGTATGCCTGCTGCAGCCCGAGGTCGGGGTGGGCGTGGGGGTGGGGTTGGGTACCACGATCCATATAACCATCGACCCATCCCAAAATATTTTGTGTACTCCGCCTCATGTAGCTAGGTAGATAACTCCACGCATGTTTGTCCATAAAAATGCAAGCCAGGCACATTTATGTTGCATTTAGATACTGTCGTTGACGACATTATTAACAGTGAAAATGGGTGAGTATCGACAATATGTGTGCTGCATGCGTGGTGGCGCAGTGCAGTGGGGACATACTACTAGTCTACTAGTACTACATAGCCGTAGGTTCATCGGGAAGTGCATGGACGAAACCGGGTATGTATGAATCAACTTCAAAAACACACATTTCTAAATGCTAAAAAAAATCTGAAAAGTGACACAAGTATGTCTCCTTGTTCTATGTGCATGCATAAAGTTTCATGACAAAACAATTTTTTTTGTGGTATGTGCAAAAAGATAAAAAATTGCGTCGTGAAACGTTATTTCGAAACACTGAAATTTGTCTTTTTAGAGACAAAATATTATGATATCTTTTTCACAAAACTTTGTGCCACGCACACAGATTTGCAAACATGTATACTTGATATTTTCTTTTGATTTTTTTGACATTTTAAAACATGCTTAAAGTGATTTTTTTTAAAGGGTGCATATGCCTTATGCGTTCAGGACGTGCCCACTCTAGGTTCACCATCGGATTCCGCGTCCACGTCTTGCTGCTAGTACAGCAATCTTGGTTCCCCATCTTTTTTTTTTTGACAATCTTGGTTCCCCATCTCAAGATCTTGGTAGTACCTGGCACGAAACAAAACCGAATCAAGGCGCCCACGGTATGTCTAGCCTGAAGAGAATCCATTTTATCATAGATTCATCATTCATGCATGCATGTGTCATTCATGTACGTAGGAGTATATTTCTTGCCAGGCCAGGCCACTGCCCGCTCAAGTAGGCTTGTGATGGAAAAGCCGTTAATTTGCGCACGTACGTACTCCTAGCTCAATTGATCCATTCATCTCTGGCCTCAATATATATTAAGGAAAGAGACTCATTTATTAATCTATTATACTATACTACTCTAGTTAACTAGCTTCCCTTCCATCCATCGTCGAGCTACATCCTTGCTTAATTACTTTTGCAAGCAAGAAAGGCTATGATTCGATACATACATACATACATACATACATACATACATAGTGGTACTTTGTTAACAAGTAGTCCAGTGCTGAATAAGTCATCTCATCTAGCTAGCTAGCTAGCTTGGACAATCAATCCATTGTAAGTGCAATGAAGCTGCTGCTACAGTCGACGGCCGGTGATCATGATTCATGGTGGAGGGGCGGAGCGGCACCTCTGCTTCTGCCGCTGCTGCTTCTGCTGGAGCGTACTACTAGTGCTCCCGCTGCTGCAGTCTGGGACGGGTGCCTGCGCCGCCTTCGCCAAACGATCCTGCATGCCAACATACAAACGGAGTAACATTTTCAGGTAGCTAATAATTACGGAGTAAATGGCAAAGAGAGAAGTAGCCGTGTGTACGTTGATGAAGTCCTGCTCGCGCTGGATTAGCATCCTGTTCTCCCGGCGCAGCTGCGCCAGCTCCAGCTCCATCTCGTTGGTGCAGGCCTGTTTCCGCGCTCGCGACCGCGCCGCCGACTCCCGGTTCTTGATCATCCGGCGCTGCCGCCGGTCGCCGCCCGCCACTGGCTGCACAGCGGCTCTCTTGCTGTCGCCTCCGGACGCGGATAAGCCAAAGTGACAGCCGGCTGGGTCGTCGCCGGAGCTGGTGGCCGAGTTGGCAGCGCCGGTCCCCCCGGGGCAGGTGAACTCCAGGGTGAGCGCCGTGTGAGGCGGCGGCGTGCGGGGAGGCTGCGGAACGGCGCCGGCGAGGTAGTCCTGGGGGTGGGCGGCGCCGCGGTAGGGAGCGGCGGCCGGGGAGTGGAGGTGGTGAGACTGTAGCGCGGGCGGGGTGGTGCACAGCGACATATCCTTCCACAGCTCCTCCATCGATGATCTTATCCAAGCTACTTACAGTAGATCTTGCTTGAGTTGAGTGGATGGAATGGAAGCAAGTCAAATGTAGCTAGGCAGGCAATGCAAGCAGAGAGTTATTTGGTCCACATATAGATGGTGCTCTCTCTTTATAGCCACGCTACTAGCTATATTATTGGCATGCACGTGAAGTTTACGACCAAGAAAGGTGGACAAGACAAGTAAACATGGTTTGCAAGTTGGAGAGAGGATTTTCTACCTTGCATGTGATTTCCCGTGCATGCATCCATTGCATTTTTATTGCTGTGTGGGATCGCTGACATCATCTATAGTGTTTTCTCTCTCAATAACATACATGTACATGTTATTCTCTACCGACTAAGTTTCACTCATATTTGACGATTTTGACAAAACGCTCGCCTATCTCTCCCCTGAATCTTTGGTGCAAAACGAGGGGCGAGATAAAGGCTTTAGAGGCAAACAACGGCGGTAACATGGAACACATGAGTGTTGCTTGGAGGCAACAAGATTAATGATGGTCAGGAGGGCCACAATCATCCCAACATGGATTTGGTTCTAGGAGCGAAAATTATCACATGCAAAAGCGAGAGAAAGCTAATCAAAGTATGGCATCCGGGCAAGACTATAGGTACACCAGCCGTAGGCAGCAGACTGGAGGCGACAACAAAGTTAGACCTCCGCGAGACCTGAGAAGAAGTGAAAATGATGGCGAAAGCCCTTTCTGCTCCCGAGCTCAAATGAGCTCTCGGGATGACTAGTAAATTCCAACTATCAAAATAATTAAAAAACTGTTTTTTTGGCAAACTTGGACAAACGTTTTGTATGCTTGAAACTTTTCATCATGAAACGACATTCGTGCAAGTCATGGAAAAAACAAATCAGCACTCCAAAATGCTTTAAAAATAGCATTTTTGGAGCATCAATTTTGTTTTTTACCACGACTACCATGAATGTCCTCTCATGATAAATTTCAAAAGCGCACACAACATTTGTCAAAGTTTATCACACAAAAATCAGATTTTTTTTACTATTTTTTTTCTGTCATCAAAGAGCATTTGAGCTCGGAAGCAGATACTCCACGCCTGAATGAAGGCCGCTTTCAAAGGCCTTTGCACACCAGAAGAAATGGAACAAATACATGTACCATTTCAAATACTTGGGTATCCTGAATACATGTATAACTAAGTACATTTTAAATACTTAGCTATACAATCAATGTTGTTAGATTATGCAATAGTGATTGGAACTGGCCTGTAAAAGAATGGGAAGAAGATTAAGTGTGTGGAAAGGTAGAAATAGATCCTACGGAGGTAGATTAATTGTCATTACTTCTAGTTTAAGTAATGTTCCTCTTTATATGATATCTTTATTGGAATTACCTAAGGGGCCCAGTAAGAGAATGATTTTTTTATATGAGAAGGATGCTTTGGCAAGAAGACGATAATGTTTAAAAAATATCATTTGGTGAAATGGGAAGATGTTTATAGACCTAAAGAAATGGGAAGATCTTGACACCATGAACATTTTTCTTCTTTGAAAATGGATTTGGAAGTTAGAAAATAAGAAAGGGGTGTAGCAGGATTTAGTGAGAAGAAAATACTTAGATAAATGTACTCTAAGAGACCGTAAGAAAAGGAATGGTCTATCTATTTTTTGGTAGGGTTTAATGAAGGTTAAACCCATTTATCTGCAATTTAGCAGAAAGATAGTAGGGAATGAGGAGAGAACTTTGTTCTAGAGTGATGTGTGGCTGGGTGACAAACCTCTCAGTGTACAATTCCCTAGACTATATGTTCTTACTTTCAGCACTAACTTTACTATAGCTAAAGCTTTGTCTGATAACATGAGCCTAGCTATTTACATTTAGGAGTGTTATCTGAGGGGAAACTGCATACATGTGGTATGTGCTTAAAGATATTTGCAGTAGAGTAGTGTTAAATGACCGGGAGGATGGATGTAGCCTGGTTACTGACCAAGTCTGTAAAGTTCTCTGTAAGGTCTTTATAGTTAGTGTTAAAAACTGATCAAGTGATATGGAAACATAGGAAATTATGGTATGCCAAGATACCTTTGAAAGTGAAAGATTTTATGTCGATGGTATTTAGAAATAGCAGGCTGACTAGAGATAACGTGGCAAAAAGAAACTGGAATGGTAAGGACAAGAGCTATACCTTGTGTGATCACCCTGAAACAATGGAGCATTTATTTTCTGCCTGTGTGGTTACTAAATTCATTTGGGGGTTTATTAGGAGAGCCATGGGAATGCACGGTATACCCTACAAGATTGAAGATTTTAGCAATTGGGTTGAGAGTTTTTCCAAAATCAGTTAGACAGATTGTGGCAGTTGGGGTCGCGACAGTTTTCTAGTCTTTGTTGAAAGATAGAAATGTTGCTACTTTTTGTCATGTTTACCCGCATGACCCTAGTGTGATATTCTTTCAAGTTTCTTATTGGATGAAGGATGTCTTATTGGGCTGGACTACAAAAAAAGAAGGATAACCATTGCGACGAGCCATGGTGGCACTGCTTGTTGATGTTGCCAACGGTTTCTTCAACAAAAGAAGAGGTTGGGCACCGATGACAAAAAGACCGGGAATAGGATGATGCTGTAGGGCTTGATTTCTGTAGGGCTCGATTTCTGTAACGACGAGTTCAGATTAGGCAGTGAGACATACGTGCAAAACTTTGTGCACGGGATGGAACCCTGCGTGGTTACCTACTGTTGCATTTGACCTATTGTTTTTTAGATGCATATCCTTTCTTTTCCCTGGGTGCCATGGTAGGGTGCCTGGGATACTGAAGACATATGTTTTTTTAAAATAAGTTATCAATTTCTTTTCATCAATGAAATGAAATCGGGGGTATGCCCCTCAATTTGAGAAAAGAAAACATGTATCAGTCCAATGACAATCAAAGGCTTTTGGAATAGGCTAGCACGCCAGCGCCAAGGTTAAGCCAAGGTAGACCCCCACAACAAGACCCAAGGAGAAATGAGAGATGAAAGCATGCCCCATTGAATAACAACCAACCATCACAGTTATAGCAACCGGATCAAAATATTGAGGATTTTGGGCACCTTCAGAAGTCGAACGCCAGCCACAACATCTGAATTGAAGGAAATAGCATATGGTGCGTCGTCTGGTGGTGGTAAGCATGTGGATGTCGGTGAACCAAAAGCTTTGGAATATTCATCAATGCTAAAAAGGGACAAAAGATGGTGAAGGCCTGTGAAGAAAGTTAGGTTTTGTGGCGACGTCTAC
>NC_041382.1:753170798-753174094 GCF_002162155.2 Triticum dicoccoides
GAGGATGAAATTTATCAGGGTGTCTTATTCAGAATGTTTGTGATTGTTGCTTCGCCTTGGCCTTTCTGTGTTTGTAAGAAGTTGGCGGTGCAGTGCATGGTTGATAACCAAACAGTCACTTGAGGTCAGGAATACTCTACTGGTTTTTATCAAGTGGTTGCTAGGTGGAACCCTGGCCTTATTATCATTTTGTTTTTATTATTTATTTGTTTTAAATAATTAGGTGTCCTCATTATTGATCCTTGTATAAACAACATGAAGCCATGCATGTGTTGGAGCTATTTTTGACTGATACGAGGATACCAAGATTTATCGAGTCTGCCTGGTCAATTGTGAGTGACTGAAGAGTATTCAGATGCTATTGTTGTATTTCTTTTTGCATTATTGTACTATAGTATGCATCTGGAACGACGGAGTAATATAAATGAAATTTCAGAAATGGATCATACAGTTTCGAGATTTTGTAAAAAATAATAATTAAAAAATTCAATGGATATGATACAAGCAAGATATGAAAGGGGATATGTCAACGGATGAATCGTTGAGAAAGGAGAATATATTCTCCACGTACAAGTAGGAAAAGAAAAAGGAAAGAAAAGCTGGATAGATAGGGTGATGGGTGTGAAGGGGGCAACAAGGAAAGGCAGGGGTTGCGTGTCGACCATGAGTGCAACTGGGACGGCCCTCACTAGTTACAGCAATGGAAAACAAGGCGGTTTATGCTCCATTTGGGTCCTTTTGGTTTTGGGCATCACATCCGATGGCCCCCTCGCTACATTTCCATCTATCAGGTGGTCGTTCTCATCTCAACTAGTACTCCTATCAAATTTGGAACACCTAGCAGAGAAGATCAGTTAGTTAATCCATGGATATGATCTAGATGGTACATTGTTAGATAGTCGTTTTCATCTATAGCAGTTTGGTGTCCATCCTCACCTGCTTAATCCATGGATATGACTCAGGTTTTGGTCTTCTCTGTGGACAGGACAGGCCTATGCTATATTTTTTTTCGAAAAGAGGGGTCATCCTCGGCCTCTACGTCGAGTGATGCACACAGCTTTTTATTTATCATATCAAAGTTCATCATCCGACCATAACAAAGTTCAACTAATAAAGTGTCGCACATGACTGTCCGAAGGGTAAATTAAAAAGTAAAAAATTATAGGAAAATGAACCTCATGCATCACAAATCCTACTAGTAGGCCGTCAACCAAATCGGTTGAACAAATCCCGAGAGACCATCTCCCATCGGTTGCACCCAAAGACCGTGGGTACCCAATCGTCCTCCTTGCAAAGTAATGACCACACATGGAACTAGCTGGTAGCCTTGAAGATAACCTGCAAAAAGTTTGGAACTTTCGTTCTGTTAAAAATACAAACATTACGCATGTTCCAAATGGACCAAAGTAAAGCACAAATTCCCACATGGATCTGAGACTTAAACTTGGGGTGCACCCCCACTAACCAGTTTTCAAACATATTCGTACTACAGTACTCGTAGGTGGAGATAGGTTGGAAGCTTTTTAAATTGAGGGAGAATTTCACTTTCCGTCCTGTGCATCAACTAGGTATGCATATGGTCTTTTAAGTATGAGTACTAGGATTTTTAATCTCGGTTACGCACCGAGCCTAGTCCTCAATAAATGCGTGAGTAACAAAAAAGTCTGGTCCTCAAAAATAAATAGGAACCTAAATTCGCCTTCGTGAGGATTTAAACCTAGATGTTGGGTTTGTACATCCACTCTCCCAACCAGTTGAGCTAGGCTCACTCCCCAACCAATGCTGTCTACTGCAACCTGCGGTGCGGTCACGATCCCATATCTTTGTCGACACAAACCTCTAATGTGTAGTTTTTTGTTAAATACTCACTCCGTCTCATGTAGCTAGTTGATAACTCCTGCTGATAGCACGCATGTTTGGCGATAAAAATGCAAGCCAGTCACATATGCGTAGATACTGTTGTTGACGACATTAACGGTGAAAAAAAGGTAAGTATCTACATGTGTGGTGGTGCAGTCCAGTGGGACACCATCGGACTCCACATCTACTAATGAAAGAATTCCCTATTTGACACTGTTTTAAATTTTGTTTCCCTATTTAATATCAAAGAAATATTTCTTCCCTATACAGCACCAACTTTAAATTTTGTTCCCAATATAACACTTCTATCCATTTTTTTGACATAATGGTGTTAAATGACACGTGTCCTCATATTGTTTCCACGCTCACGATCGCGCCGCCGACTCCCGGTTCTTGATCATCCGGTGCTGCCGCCGATCGCCACTAGCTGCACAGCGGCTCTCTTGCTGGCGCCTCCGGACGCGGAAAAGCCAAAGTGACAGCCAGTTGGGTCATCGCCGGATCTGGTGGCCAAGTTGGCAGCGCCGGTCGCCCGGGGCAGGTGAACTCCAGGGTGAGCGCCGTGTGAGGCGGCGGCGTGCGGAGAGGCTGCGGAACGACGCCGGTGAGGTAGTTCTGGGGGTGGGCGGCGCCACGGTAGGGAGCGGCGGCTGGGGAGTGGAGGTGGTAGGACTGTAGCGCGACCGGGGTGGAGCACAACGACATGTCCTTCCACAGCTCCTCCATCGATGATCTTATCCAAGCTACCTAGTATGGGAGGGAATAGGATGATGTTGTAGGGCTTGATTTCTATAGGGCTCGATTTCTGTAACTATGAGTTCAGATTAGGCAGTGAGACATACGTGCAAAACGTTGTGCACATGATGGAACCCTGCGTGGTTACCTACTGTTGCATTTTACCTATTGTTTTTTAGATGCCTATCCTGTCTTTTCCCTAGGTGCCATGGTAGGGCGCCTGGGGTACTGAAGACGTATGCTTTTTTCAAAAAATTATCGGTTTCTTTCCATCAATGAAATGAAATCGGGGGTGTGCCCCTCAATTTGAAAAAAAAAACATGTATCAGTTCAATGCCAATCAAAGGCTTTTGGAATAGCCTAGCACGCCATCGCCAAGGTTAAGCCAAGGTAGACCCCCACAACAAGACCCAAGGAGAAATGAGAGATGAAAGCATGCCCCCATTGAATAACAACCAACCATCGCAATTATAGCAACCGAATCAAAATATCGGGGATTTTGGGCATCTTCAGAAGTCGAACGCCAGCCACAACATGTGAGTCGAAGGAAATAGCATATGGCGCATCGTCTAGTGGTGGTAAGCATGTGGATGTCAGTCAACCAAAAGCTTTGGAATATTCATCAATGCTAAAAGGGGACAAAAGATGGTAAAAACGAGGTGGATGGTGAACCATGCGAAGAAAGTTGGTTTTGTGACAAC
>NC_041382.1:753174355-753179713 GCF_002162155.2 Triticum dicoccoides
TGTGACAACGCCTACAAAATGGGAGGGGGGGGGGGTGGGGATATTCTGCTTACGAGGATGAAATTTATCAGGGTGCCTTATTTGGAATGCTTGTGATTGTTGCTTCGGCTCGGCCTTTCCGTGTTTGTATGAAGTTGGCGGTGCAGGATGCATGGTTGATAACAAAACAGTCACTTGACGTCAGGAATACTCTACTGGTTTTTATCAAGTGCTTGCTGGGTGGAACCCTGGCCTTATCACCATTTTGTTTTTATTATTTATTTGTTTTAAATAATTAGGTGTCCTCATTATTGATCCTTGTATAAACAACATGAAGCCTAGCTTTTTAAAATTTCGTTAGTGGATGTGGAACAAAATTTCGGCGTGTCCTCGTATTGTTCGCGTGTGCCGTGTGCGTGTTTCGTCGAGTCGAGCCGTCCATCAAGCAAGCTGGCGGCCGTGTTGTTTTATACGAGCGTGTGATGTGTGCAAGCTAGCTTAAAAATCCATCCAGTAGGGAGCTAGCTGGTTGGTACTCGTACGTGTGATCTCCAGGAATATGACACCGGAATAAGAAATCGGCTTATTCACTAACCATGGACTCCACCTTTAAATAAGACATCGGAATAAATAAAAGGACTGAATAAATGTCTGAGGGTAGAATAGTCATTTGACGTGCCATTTAGCACTGTTTGCACAAAATATGGATGAAAGTGTTATATTGGGAACAAAATTTAAAGTTTGTGTTAGATAGGGAAGAAATATTTTTTTTCAGTATCAAATAGGGAATACAAAATTTAGACAATGTTAAATAAGGATTTCTCTCCACATCTTGCTGCTAGGACAACATAGTGTAAAGCAAGTAGGTCATCTTGGTACGTGGCACAAAACAAAAATGAATCAATCCGCCATGGTATGCCTGGCATGAAGAAAATCCATTTTACAATAGATTCATGCATGGCATTTGTCAATAATCTAGTGTACAAGAGTTGGGCATCCTTTGGATGTTGTTGGGTTTTCATAATATTTTTGCTCTACCTATTTTAAATTATACGGTGATTAGTTTTCATTTAAAGTCAAACCTCTTTAAGTTCGACCAAATTTGTAGAGAAATGTATCAATAACCATAATAACAAATCAGTATCATTAGATCCATTATGAAAGGATTTTCATATTTTATTTATTAGTATTGCGGATGTCGATATTCTTGGCTCTGGACTTGGTTAAAGTTAAAGAAATTTGACTTTTTAAAAAATTAATACACCTTCTATTATGAAACTGGGGGAATATTTGATTTGGCGAGTGTGGGGAGATGATGGAATGTGTTTTTCTTTTTATTTATAGTGTGGTGTGTTGATGGGCCATCCGTTGTGTGATTCTGTGTTATCTGCTAATCAACCCATATTTATATGATGGAATTTTCTGCAACGATTGCTACATGTATTATATTCATGCTACAGTATCACATGTTGACGCTTTTCTTTTCTAGGTGATAGGAGGGTGTGCGGGATTGATATTTTTATAGGCAGGTTGCTGCCAATTGTTTTAAAAATTGTTGACCGGCTTTAAAATTACAGAGCATAGTGAATTAAAAAAATTAATAAGAGAACTCCATAAAAAAAATTACTGGCCCGGTCAAAATCGGATGACCAAATTTTAAATTGAAGACATCAATTGATTATGAGGCATTAAAAATTAAAGAGCATAGTGTAATTGATAGATCTTCTTGCCAGACCAGGCCATACCCCACTCAAGTAGGCCGTTAATTTGCAAATGTACGAAGCAAACTAGGAATTGATTCATTCATCTCTGGCCGCAATATATATTACTCAATTACTCAAGATAAATGGATCAGTTGACCCACTCAAGGAGGGAGACTCGAGAGCGACTATTCTGCACCTAGACTCACCTACACATGAGTGTGAACGATAAATTCAAAAAAATAGTACGTGTTAATTGATGGATATGCTCCAGCTGGCACGTTGTTAGATGGTCGTTTTCATCTATAGCGCTTAGGTGTCTATCCTCACTAGATTAATTAGTTAATCCATGGATATGATTCAGGTTTTAGTTTTCTTTGTGGACAGGACAGGCTATATACGGCTGCTACAGCCTAATCGTGGGCGGTGGGGTTGGGGTAACACGACCCATGTCGATTTCACACATTTCTTTTGCCGGGGAGTTGATGGTGACATATGTCACCTCGTCCCATCCCAAAAATATGTACCCGTAATTACGTCTCTTCCAAAATATATTGTGCATTACTACCTCTGTTTGGGTTTACTGATCACTTTCGTATTTTGTGTCAAATTTTGATCATAGATTTTCCTAACAAAATATTAGCTCTATGTCACAAACTTATATTGTTGCATTCATATTTGAAAGAGGTTATCCATGATAGTATTTTTATGATATTATTTATTTTTTCTAGTTAAATCAAAGGTGAACGTTTAACGCAAAACACAAAGAGGGGGGAGGGGGAGGTAATAAACCTGGATGTGGGTAGTGGATTTTTTTAAGTCAATCTTTGTAAACTTGACCAAGTTTATAAATATCTATCAACTTCTAAAATATCAAATCAATACTATTAGATTCATCATCAAATATATTTTCATATGGTATATGCATTATGTAGATATAAATATTTTTTCTATAAACTAAACGTTGTCAAGCTTGATTTTTTGCGGAAAACAGTACACCATATTATGGGATGTAGGGAGCAGATTAATTGGTATAGCCGCATGCATGATGCACGTCCGTACAAAATATTGCAAGCCAAGCCAAAAGGAACACTAGTCCATATTGCAGCCACGCACAGATATAAGATATTGCATAGATGCTGTCGTTGACGAGATAAGCGGCGAAAAAGATGGTGTCTATGTCTACATATGTGCTGCATGTGTGGTGGTGGGGACATACTTCTACATAGATACAAACATAAGATTCGTCATCCACATGTTGGTACGGGACACAAAGCAAAACCGAATCAACCCTCCCACGGTATGTCTGGCCTGAATAAAATCCATCTTATCATGCATGCATTCGTCATTCATCTACCAGTATCTTGTTGCAGGCCATTGGGCCACTCGATCCCCACTCAAGTAGGCTTGTGATGGAAAAGCCGTTCATTTGCGCAGCTAGCTCAATTGATTCATTCATATCTGGCCTCAGTATTACTCTAAGGAGACGTACGCCAAGTAGTATAGTGCAACTAGTACAGTAGTGGAGTACTCCCTCCGTTAACTAATATAAGAGCATTTAGACAATTAGTTTAGTAATCTAAACGTTCTTATATTAGTTTACAGAGGGAGTACTAGCTTAGCTTAACTTCCATCCATCGTCGAGCTACATGCTTGCTTAATTTGCAAGGAAGTAGGCTATTGCTAGATTACATACATACTTGGTTAACGAGTAGACCAAGTATGCATGTCAAGTCATCTACTGAGCTAGCTGCCGTTGTAGCTGCCGCTGCTAGAGGCAATGGCCGCCGCGGCGATCATGGTGCAGGGGCGGAGCGGCACCTCTGCTGCTGCTGGAGGGTACTACTAGTGTTCCTGCTGCTGCAGTCGGGGACGTCTACCTGAACCGCCTTCGCCAAACGATCCTGCATACCAGCATTTTCAGCTAGCTAGCAGGAAATGAAGCTAGTAGGAGTAATTAAATGGCAAAGAGAGAAGTAGCGCGTGTGTATCTGACTATGTGTACGTACGTTGATGAAGTCCTGCTCGCGCTGGATTAGCATCCTGTTCTCCCGGCGCAGCTGCTCCAGCTCCTGCTCCATCTCGTTGGTGTGGGCTTGCTTCCGCGCCCGCGACCGCGCCGCCGACTCCCGGTTCTTGACCATCCGGCGCTGCGCCGGTCGCCGCCCACCGCCGGCTGGACCACGGCCCTCCTGCTGCCGCCTCCGGACGCGGAGAAGCCAAAATGGCAGCCGGCTGGGTCGTCGCCGATCCCCCCGAGGTAGGTGAGCGCCGTGTGAGGAGGCGGCGTGGCGGGCGGCTGTGGAACGGCGCCGGCGAGGTAGTCCTGGGAGTAGGCAGCGCCGCGGTAGGGAGCGGCGGCTGGGGAGTGGAGATGGTGAGACTGTAGCGCGGGCGGGGTGGAGCAGAGCGACATGTCCTTCCACAGCTCATCCATCGATGATCTTGCTTGAGTTGAGTGGATGGAATGGATGGAAGCAAGTCAAATGTAGCTAGACAGGCAGGCAATGCCAGCAGAGAGATATTTGGTCGACAGATAGATGTTGCAATCTCTCCCCTCTCCCTCCCTTTATAGCCACGCATTCTCCTCCATCCATCCATGGTGCACACGTGGTAGCAGCAACTTTATTTTTAAAATTTCTTCTTCAAAAGCAAATCAAAAAGGGAATTCACCACTAGTATGATTTTAGCTACTCGCTCCGTCTCGGTCTATAAAGCATGCACGTAATAGTTCTAGATCAGCAATTTAACTCGCTAAATATATTACATGTAACAAATATACATACATATTCAGAGATGAATCCAACAATATGTTTTTTTATGACATATAACCCATTTCTAAACAGTCAAATCAATGACCAATAACCACGCGCATGCTCTGTACACCAAGACAGAGGTAGTAGGAGGATCGGGGTCGGACCCATGGGCCATGGCCAACAATGCACACCGGTAGTACTTGTTCCTCAACAGTGAGCTAGCCACACACCCACCTGTACTCCTACAGGTGTACACTATGCACTAGTGTATCAAGGGTATCTCAAACGTGGACCTCTTCCTCCATCTGTCCGGATCAAGACCTTGCAAGCCATCCAACGGTGTCCAGCATCGGTTCGTGAACTAGTCTGGGTGTTCGTTTACCCGTAAACCAAAAGCATATTAAGGGGCTTTGCGAGAGTCCGTACACCCGGCACGTAGGACTCCGACATGTCCGACCCAACCAAAACTGAGATGGAGCCCGCAGATTATGAAATAGCCACACTGTTTCCGCAGCAAAACCCCCTTTCTCAACCCTCTCCTCTACCATCACGCAGCTCTCCACTCTAATTCCCGCCCTTTTTTTATTGTTATTGGGTGCTATGCATTTGAATTTCAAATTGGTCGGACCTGGGGCGTTTAGGGGATGCGGTTGGATGGCCAGCTCCCGTATCACTGACCATGGACTGGTTCCCATCAGTCCGTGAATGAATACGGCGTCCGATTTAGGGGTCAATGTTGGGGATGACCTAATGCTACAATTATATACTCAAACATATCGACTTCTCCTTCTTTGAAAAGAAAACATATCAATTTTGTATGATTGCACGATGTATTGCTCTCGTGCATAGGCACGTATATATGATGTACAAAGGTGGGCCACGGATCTCAACTATACAAGGAACTAGGAGACGGGCCCAATACA
>NC_041382.1:753179943-753205315 GCF_002162155.2 Triticum dicoccoides
GACTGGATCGGAACTCCTCAAATGACGCCGTAGGCAAGCCCTTGGTCATGATATCTGCAAATTGTTGGGAAGTAGGGACGTGTAAAACACGAATATGGCCAAGGGCCACCTATTGCCGAACAAAATGAATATCCAACTCAATATGCTTGGTCTGTCGATGATGCACCGGGTTAGCGGAGAGGTAGACCGCCGAGATGTTGTCGCAGTAGACGACCGTGGCACGGTCAACAGGGCAAGAGAGCACCTGAAGCAGCTGGTGAAGCCACGAACACTCGGCGACGGCGTTGGCCACCGCACGATACTCGGCCTCAGCACTGGAATGAGAGACCGTAGGCTGCCGCTTGGACGACCACGAGATGAGTGAGGGTCCAAGGTAGGCACAATAGCCCAAAGTGGAGCGAAGAGTGTCAGGGCAGCTCGCCCAGTCTACATCGGAGTAGGCGGTGAGGGCGGTGTTGGCGGAAGCGTGAAGCGTGACGCCAAGATCCGTAGTGCCATAGATATTGTTGGGGAACGTAGCAGAAATTCAAAATTTTCTACGCATCACCAAGATCAATATATGGAGAAGTCTACCAACGAGGGAAGGAGAGTGCATCTACATACCCTTGTAGATCGCTACGCGGAAGCGTTCAAGAGAACGGGGTTGATGGAGTCGTACTCGTCGTGATCCAAATCACCGATGATCCTAGTGCCGAACGGACGGCACCTCCGTGTTCAACACACGTACAGTCCGGTGACGTCTCCTACGCCTTGATCCAGCAAGGGGAGAAGGAGAGGTTGGGGAAGACTCCATCCAGCAGCAGCACGACGGCGTGGTGGTGGTGGAGGAGCGTGGTACTCTAGCAGGGCTTCGCCAAGCACCGCAAGAGACGAGGAGGGAGAGGGGTAGGGCTGCGCCAAGAAGGAGAGGAACTCATCTGTTGGTAGCCCCAAGTCCTCAAGTATATATAGGGGAGAGGGAGGGGTGCGCCCTACCTAGGGTTCCACCCTAGGGGCGGCGGCTAGCCCCAATCCCATCTAGGGTGGCGGCCAAGTGGAGGGGGAGAGGGAGGCGCACCAAGCATGGGCCTTAAGGCCCATCTGCCCTTAGGGTTTGCCCCCTCTTCCCCTTAGGCGCATGGGCCTTGGTGGGGAGGCGCCCCAGCCTACTTAGGGGCTGGTCCCTTCCCACTATTGGCCCATGTAGGACTTCGGGGCTGGTGGCCCCACCTGGTGGACCCCCGGACCCCTCCGGTGGTCCCGGTACACTACCGGTGATGACCGGAACACTTCCGGTGGCCAAACCATACTTCCTATATATTAATCTTTACCTCCGGACCATTCCGGAACTCCTCGTGACGTCCGGGATCTCATCCGGGATTCCGAACAACATTCGGTAACCACATATATCTATTCCCTATAACCCTAGCGTCATCGAACCTTAAGTGTGTAGACCCTACGGGTTCGGGAGTCATGCAAACATGGCCGAGATAACTCTCCGGCCAATAACCAACAGCGGGATCTGGATACCCATGTTGGCTCCCACATGTTCCACGATGATCTCATTGGATGAACCACGATGTCGAGGATTCAATCAATCCCATATACAATTCCCTTTGTCTAGTGGTACGATACTTGTCCGAGATTCGATCGTCGGTATCCCGATACCTTGTTCAATCTCGTTACCGGCAAGTCTCTTTACTCGTTCCGTAACACATCACCCCGTGATCAACTCCTTGGTCACATTGTGCACATTATGATGATGTCCTACCGAGTGGGCCCAGAGATACCTCTCCGTTTACACGGAGTGACAAATCCCAGTCTCGATTCATGCCAACCCAACAGACACTTTCGGAGATACCTGTAGTGTACCTTTATAGCCACCCAGTTACGTTGTGACGTTTGGCACACCCAAAGTATTCCTACGGTATTCGGGAGTTGCACAATCTCATGGTCTAAGGAAATGATACTTGACATTAGAAAAGCTTTAGCATACGAACTACACGATCTTTGTGCTAGGCTTAGGATTGGGTCTTGTCCATCACATCATTCTCCTAATGATGTGATCCCGTTATCAACGACATCCAGTGTCCATGGTCAGGAAACCGTAACCATCTATTGATCAATGAGCCAGTCAACTAGAGGCTTACTAGGGACATGGTGTTGTCTATGTATCCACACATGTATCTGAGTTTCCTATCAATACAATTCTAGCATGGATAAGAAACGATTATCATGAACAAGGAAATATAATAATAACCAATTTATTATTGCCTCTAGGGCATATTTCCAACAGTCTCCCACTTGCACTAGAGTCAATAATCCAATTCACATCGATATGTGATTAACACTCAAGGTCACATCCCCATGTGACTAACACCCAAAGAGTTCTGGGTTTGATGATGTTATGCTTGTGAGAGAGGTTTCAGTCAATGGGTCTGCAGCATTCAGATCCGTATGTACTTCGCAAATTTCTATGTCATCTTGTAGATGCAACTACTACGCTACATTTGGAGCCATTTCAAATAATTGTTCTACTTGGAGCTATTCTAAATTGTTGCTCCATTATACGTATCCGGTATCTCTACTCAGAGCTATCCGGATAGGTGTTAAGCTTGCATCGATGTAACTCTTTACGTCGAACTCTTTATCACCTCCATAACCGAGAAACATATCCTTATTCCTCTAAGGATAATTTAGACCGCTATCTGGTGATCTACTCCTAGATCACCTTTGTACCCTCTTGCCAAATATGTGGCAAGGCACACATCAGGTGTGGTACTCAGCATGGCATGCCGTATGGAGCCTATGACAAAAGCATAGGGGACGACCTTCGTCCTTCCTCTTTCTTCTGCCGTGGTCGAGCTTTAAGTCTTAACTTCATACCTTACAACTCAGGCAAGAACTCCTTCTTTGACTGATCCATCTTGAACACCTTCAAGATCATGTCAAGGTATGTGCTCATTTGAAAGTACCATTAAGCGTTTTGATCTATCCATATAGATATTGATGCTCAATGTTCAAGTAGCTTAATCCAGGCTTTCCATTGAAAAACACTTTCCAAATAACCCTATATGCTTTCCAGAAATTCTACGTCATTTCTGATCAACAATATGTCAACAACATATACTCATCAGAAATTCTATAGTGCTCCCACTCACTTCTTTGGAAATACAAGTTTCTCATAAACTTTGTATACACCCAAAAACTTTGACCATCTCATCAAAGCATACATTCCAACTCCAAGATGCTTACTCTAGTCCTTAGAAGGATTGCTGGAGCTTTGCATACTTGTTAGCATCTTTCAGGATTGACAAAACCTTCCGGTTGTATCACATACAACCTTTCCTCAAGAAAATCGTCGAGGAAACAATGTTTTGGCATCCTGTCTGCAAGATTTCATAAATAATGCAGTAATCGCTAATATAATTCCAACAGACTCTTAGCATCGCTACGAGTGAGAAAGTCTCATCGTAGTCAACTCCTTGAACTTGTCGGAAAACATCTTAACGACCAGTCGAGCTTTCTTAATGGTGATACTTACCATCATTGTCCGTCTTCCTTTTAAAATCCATATGTACCTAACAGCCTTACGACCATCAAGTAGTTCTTCCAAAGTCTACACTTTGTTTTCATATATGGATCCTCTCTCGGATTATATGGCCTCGAGCCATTTTGGAATCCAGGCCCACCATCACTTCTCCATAGCTCGTAGGTTCATTGTTGTCTAGCAACATGACTTCCAAGACAGGATTACGTACCACTCTGAATTAGTACGCATCCTTGTCATCCCACGAGGTTTGGTAGTGACTTCATCTGAAGTTTCATGATCACTTATCATAAGCTTCCACTTCAATTGGTGTAGGTGCCATAGGAACAACTCCATGTGCCCTGCCACACACTAGTTGAAGAGACGGTTCAATAACCTCATCAAGTCTCCACCATCCTCCCACTCAATTCTTTCGAGAGAAACTTTTCCTCGAGAAAGGACCCGATTCTAGAAACAATCCCTTATTGCTTTCGGATCTGAGACAGGAGGTATACCCAACTGTTTTGGGTATTCTATGAAGATGCATTTATCCGCTTTGGGTTCTAGCTTATCAGCCTGAAACTTTTTCACAGAAGCGTTGCAGCCCCAAACTTTTAAGAAATGACAGCTTAGGTTTCTCTAAACCATAGTTCATACGGTGTCATCTCATCGGAATTACGTGGTGCCCTATTTAAAGTGAATGTGGTTGTCTCTAATGCCTAACCCATAAACTATCGTGGTAATTTGATAAGAGACATCATGGTATGCATCATATCCAATAGGGTGCAGTTATGATATTTGGACACACCATCACACTATGGTGTTCCAGGCTGTATTGGTTGTGAAACAATTTCCACAATGTCTTAATTCCGTGCCAAACTCGTAATTCAGATATTCATCTCTACGATCATATCATAGACATTTTATCCTCTTGTCACGACGATGTTCAACTTCACTCTGAAATTACTTGAACCTTTCAATAATTCAGACTTATGTTTCATCAAGTAAATATACTCAGTATCTACTCAAATCATCTGTGAAGTAAGAACATAACGATATCCACTACATGCCTCAGCACTCATTGGACTGCGCACATCAAGATGTATTACTTCCAACAAGTTGCTTTCTTGTTCCATTTTACTGAAAACGAGGCTTTCATTCATCTTGCCCATGTGGTATGATTTGCATGTCTCAAGTGATTCAAAATCAAGTGAGTACAAATGATCCATCTGTATAGAGTTTCTTCATGCATATCTACCAACAAACATGGTTCGCATGTCTCAATCCTTTCAAAAATGAGTGAGTCCAAAGATCCATCAACATGGAGCTTCTTCATGCGTTTTATACCAATATGACTCAAATTGCAGTGCCACATTTGTGTGGTACTATCATTACTATCTTATACCTTTGGCATGACAATGTGTATCACTACGATCGGGATGGTATTATTCAAATAAACAAAGTAACCATTATTCTTCTTAAATGAATAACCGTATCGCGATAGACATAATCCAATCATGTCTATGCTCAACGCAAACACCAAATAACAATTATTTAGGTTTAATACCAATCTCGATGGTAGAGGGAGCGTACGATATTTGATCAACCTTGGAAATACTTCCAACACATATCGTCATCTCACCTTTTAGCTAGTCTCCGTTTATTCCATAGCCTTTTGTTTCGAGTTACTAACACTTAGCAACCGAACCGGTATCTAATACCCTGGTTCTACTAGGAGTACTAGTAAAGTACACATTATAATGCATATCCAATATACTTCTGTCGACCTTGCCATCCTTCTCATCTACCAAGTATCGAGGGTGGTTCTGCTTCAGTGACTGTTCCCCTTATTATAGAAGCACTTAGTCTCGGGCTTGGGTTCAACTTTGGGTTTCTTCACTAGAACAACAACTGATTTGTTGTTCCATGAAGTATCCCTTTTTTGCCCTTGCCCTTCTTGAAACTAGTGGTTTTACTAACCATCAACGATTGATGCTCCCTTTTGATTTCTACTTTTCGCGGTGTCGCAAATAGCTCAAGGATCATATCTATCCCTGATATGTTATAGTTCATCACGAAGCTCTAGTAGCTTGGTGGCAGTGACTTTGGAGAACCATCACTATTTCATATGGAAGATCAACTCCCACTCGATTCAAGCGATTGTTGTACTCAGACAATCTGAGCGCAAGCTCAAGATTGAGCTTTTCTCCCTTATTATGCAGGCTAAGAAAATCGTCAGAGGTCTTATACCTCTTGACGTGGGCACGAGCCTGAAATCCCAATTTCAGTCCTTGGAACATCTCATATGTTCTGCGATGTTTCAAAAACGTCTTTGGTGCCTCAATTCTAAACCATTTAGCATTACGCACTGAACTATCATGTAGTCATCAAAACGTGTATGTCAGATGTTCGCAACATCCACAGACGACGTTCGAGGTTCAGCACACTGAGCGGTGCATTAAGGACATAAGCCTTCTACTGTCTGCATAAATGCTACTATCAACTTTCAACTAATTTTTCTCTAGGAACATATCTAAACAGTAGAACTGAAGCGCGAGCTACGACATAATTTGCGAAGACCTTTTGACTATGTTCAGGATAATTAAGTTCATCTTATGAACTCCCACTCAGATAGACATCCCTCTAGTCATCTAAGTGATACATGATCCGAATCAACTAGGCCGTGTCCGATCATCATGTGAGACGGACTAGTCATCATCGGTGAACATCTCATGTTGATCGCATCTTCTATACGACTCATGTTCGACCTTTCGGTCCTCCGTGTTCCGAGGCCATGTCTGTACATGCTAGACTCGTCAAGTTAACCTAAGTGTTCCGCATGTGTTCCGAGGCCATGTCTGTACATGCTAGGCTCGTCAACACCCGTTGTATTCGAACGTAAGAATCTATCACACCCGATCATCACGTGGTGCTTCGAAACGACGAACTTTCGCAACGGTGCACAGTTAGGGAGAACACTTCTCTTGAAATTTTAGTGAGGGATCATCTTATTTAAGCTACCGTCGTTCTAAGCAACTAAGATGTATAATCATGATAAACATCACATACAATCAAATAGTGACATGATATGGCCAATATCATATTGCTCCTTTTGATCTCCATCTTCGGGGCTCCATGATCATCATCGTCACTGGCATGACACCATGATCTCCATCATTGTGTCTCCATGAAGTTGTCTTGCCAACTTATTACTTCTACTACTATGGCTACCGGTTAGCAATAAAGTATAGTAATTACATGGCGTTGTTCAATGACACGCAGGTCAAACAATAAATAAAGACAACTCCTATGGCTCCTGTCGGTTGTCGTACTCATCGACATGCAAGTCGTGATTCCTATTGCAAGAACATGATCAATCTCATACATCACATATCATTCATCACATTCTTCTTGGCCATATCACATCACATAGCATACCCTGCAAAAACAAGTTAGACGTCCTCTAATTGTTGTTTGCATGTTTTACGTGGCTGCTATGGGTTTCTAGCAAGAACGTTTCTTACCTACGCAAAAACCACAACGTGATATGCCAATTGCTATTTACCCTTCATAAGGACCCATTTCATCGAATCCGATCCGACTAAAGTGGGAGAGACAGACACCCGCTAGCCACCTTATGCAACTAGTGCATGTCAGTCGGTGGAACCAGTCTCACGTAAGAGTACATGTAAGGTCGGTCCGGGCCGCTTCATCCCACAATGCCGCCGAATCAAGATTGGACTAGTAACGGTAAGCATATTGAAAAAAATCAATGCCCACAACTACTTTGTGTTCTACTCGTGCATAGAAACTACGCATAGACCTAACTCATGATGCCACTGTTGGGGAACGTAGCAGAAATTCAAAATTTTCTACGCATCACCAAGATCAATCTATGGAGAAGTCTACCAACGAGGGAAGGAGAGTGCATCTACATACCCTTGTAGATCGCTACGCGGAAGCATTCAAGAGAACGGGGTTGATGGAGTCGTACTCATCGTGATCCAAATCACCGATGATCCTAGTGCCGAACGGACGGCACCTCCGTGTTCAACACACGTACAGCCCGGTGACGTCTCCTACGCCTTGATCCAGCAAGGGGAGAAGGAGAGGTTGGGGAAGACTCCATCTAGCAGCAGCACGACGGCGTGGTGGTGGTGGAGGAGCGTGGTACTCCAGCAGGGCTTCGCCAAGCACCGCAAGAGACGAGGAGGGAGAAGGGTAGGGCTGCGCCAAGAAGGAGAGGAACTCATCTGTTGGCAGCCCCAAGTCCTCAAGTATATATAGGGGAGAGGGAGGGGTGCGCCCCACCTAGGGTTCCACCCTAGGGGCGGCGGCCAGCCCCAATCCCATCTAGGGTGGCGGCCAAGTGGAGGGGGAGAGGGAGGCGCACCAGGCATGGGCCTTAAGGCCCATCTGCCCTTAGGGTTTGCCCCCTCTTCCCCTTAGGCGCATGGGCCTTGGTGGGGAGGCGCCCCAGCCTACTTAGGGGCTGGTACCTTCCCACTATTGGCCCATGTAGGCCTCCGGGGCTGGTGGCCTCACCTGGTGGACCCCCGGACCCCTCCGGTGGTCCCGGTACACTACCGGTGATGCCCGGAACACTTCCGGTGGCCAAAACCATACTTCCTATATATTAATCTTTACCTCCGGACCATTCCGGAACTCCTCGTGACATCCGGGATCTCATACGGGACTCCGAACAACATTCGGTAACCACGTATATCTATTCCCTATAACCCTAGCGTCATCGAACCTTAAGTGTGTAGACCCTACGGGTTCGGGAGTCATGCAGACATGGCCGAGATAACTCTCCGGCCAATAACCAACAGCGGGATCTGGATTCCCATGTTGGCTCCCACATGTTCCACGATGATCTCATCGGATGAACCACGATGTCGAGGATTCAATCAATCCCATATACAATTCCCTTTGTCTAGTGGTACGATACTTGCCCGAGATTCGATCGTCGGTATCCCGATACCTTGTTCAATCTCGTTACCGGCAAGTCTCTTTACTCGTTCCGTAACACATCACCCCATGATCAACTCCTTGGTCACATTGTGCACATTATGATGATGTCCTACCGAGTGGGCCCAGAGATACCTCTCCGTTTACACGGAGTGACAAATCCCAGTCTCGATTCGTGCCAACCCAACAGACACTTTCGGAGATACCTGTAGTGTACCTTTATAGCCACCCAGTTACGTTGTGACGTTTGGCACACCCAAAGTATTCCTACGGTATTCGGGAGTTGCACAATCTCATGGTCTAAGGAAATGATACTTGACATTAGAAAAGCTTTAGCATACGAACTACACGATCTTTGTGCTAGGCTTAGGATTGGGTCTTGTCCATCACATCATTCTCCTAATGATGTGATCCCGTTATCAACGACATCCAGTGTCCATGGTCAGGAAACCGTAACCATCTATTGATCAATGAGCCAGTCAACTAGAGGCTTACTAGGGACATGGTGTTGTCTATGTATCCACACATGTATCTGAGTTTCCTATCAATACAATTCTAGCATGTATAAGAAACGATTATCATGAACAAGGAAATATAATAATAACCAATTTATTATTGCCTCTAGGGCATATTTCCAACAGTCTCCCACTTGCACTAGAGTCAATAATCCAATTCACATCGATATGTGATTAACACTCAAGGTCACATCCCCATGTGACTAACACCCAAAGAGTTCTGGGTTTGATGATGTTATGCTTGTGAGAGAGGTTTCAGTCAACGGGTCTGCAACATTCAGATCCGTATGTACTTCGCAAATTTCTATGTCATCTTGTAGATGCAACTACTACGCTACATTTGGAGCCATTTCAAATAACTGTTCTACTTGGAGCTATTCTAAATTGTTGCTCCATTATACGTATCCGGTATCTCTACTCAGAGCTATCCGGATAGGTGTTAAGCTTGCATCGACGTAACTCTTTACGTCGAACTCTTTATCACCTCCATAACCGAGAAACATATCCTTATTCCTCTAAGGATAATTTAGACTGCTATCTGGTGATCTACTCCTAGATCACCTTTGTACCCTCTTGCCAAATATGTGGCAAGGCACACATCAGGTGTGGTACTCAGCATGGCATGCTGTATGGAGCCTATGACAAAAGCATAGGCGACGACTTTCGTCCTTCCTCTTTCTTCTGCCGTGGTCGAGCTTTATGTCTTAACTTCATACCTTACAACTCAGGCAAGAACTCCTTCTTTGACTGATCCATCTTGAACACCTTCAAGATCATGTCAATGTATGTGCTCATTTGAAAGTACCATTAAGCGTTTTGATCTATCCATATAGATATTGATGCTCAATGTTCAAGTAGCTTAATCCAGGCTTTCCATTGAAAAACACTTTCCAAATAACCCTATATGCTTTCCAGAAATTCTACGTCATTTCTGATCAACAATATGTCAACAACATATACTCATCAGAAATTCTATAGTGCTCCCACTCACTTCTTTGGGAATACAAGTTTCTCATAAACTTTGTATACACCCAAAAACTTTGATCATCTCATCAAAGCATACATTCAAACTCCGAGATGCTTACTCTAGTCCTTAGAAGGATTGCTGGAGCTTTGCATACTTGTTAGCATCTTTCAGGATTGACAAAACCTTTCGGTTGTATCACATACAACCTTTCCTCAAGAAAATCGTCGAGGAAACAATGTTTTGGCATCCTGTCTGCAAGATTTCATAAATAATGCAGTAATCAGTAATATAATTCCAACAGACTCTTAGCATCGCTACGAGTGAGAAAGTCTCATCGTAGTCAACTCCTTGAACTTGTCGGAAAACATCTTAACGACAAGTCGAGCTTTCTTAATGGTGATACTTACCATCATTGTCCGTCTTCCTTTTAAAATCCATATGTACCTAACAGCCTTACGACCATCAAGTAGTTCTTCCAAAGTCTACACTTTGTTTTCATATATGGATCCTCTCTCGGATTATATGGCCTCGAGCCATTTTGGAATCCAGGCCCACCATCGCTTCTCCATAGCTCGTAGGTTCATTGTTGTCTAGCAACATGACTTCCAAGACAGGATTATGTACCACTCTGAATTAGTACGCATCCTTGTCATCCCACGAGGTTTGGTAGTGACTTGATCTGAAGTTTCATGATCACTTATCATAAGCTTCCACTTCAATTGGTGTAGGTGCCATAGGAACAACTCCGTGTGCCCTGCCACACACTAGTTGAAGAGATGGTTCAATAACCTCATCAAGTCTCCACCATCCTCCCACTCAATTCTTTCGAGAGAAACTTTTCATCGAGAAAGGACGCGATTCTAGAAACAATCCCTTATTGCTTTCGGATCTGAGACAGGAGGTATACCCAACTGTTTTGGGTGTTCTATGAAGATGCATTTATCCGCTTTGGGTTCTAGCTTATCAGCCTAAAACTTTTTCACATAAGCGTTGCAGCCCCAAACTTTTAAGAAATGACAGCTTAGGTTTCTCTAAACCATAGTTCATACGGTGTCATCTCATCGGAATTACGTGGTGCCCTATTTAAAGTGAATGTGGTTGTCTCTAATGCCTAACCCATAAACTATCGTGGTAATTCGATAAGAGACATCATGGTATGCATCATATCCAATAGGGTGCAGTTATGATATTCAGACACACCATCACACTATGGTGTTCCAGGCTGTATTGGTTGTGAAACAATTTCCACAATGTCTTAATTCTGTGCCAAACTCGTAATTCAGATATTCATCTCTACGATCATATCATAGACATTTTATCCTCTTGTCACGACGATGTTCAACTTCACTCTGAAATTACTTGAACCTTTCAATAATTCTCAGTTATGTTTCATCAAGTAAATATACTCAGTATCTACTCAAATCATCTGTGAAGTAAGAACATAACGATATCCACTACATGCCTCAGCACTCATTGGACTGCGCACATCAAGATGTATTACTTCCAACAAGTTGCTTTCTTATTCCATTTTACTGAAAACGAGGCTTTCAGTCATCTTGCCCATGTGGTATGATTTGCATGTCTCAAGTGATTCAAAATCAAGTGAGTCCAAACGATCCATCTGTATAGAGTTTCTTCATGCATATCTACCAACAAACATGGTTCGCATGTCTCAATCCTTTCAAAAATGAGTGAGTCCAAAGATCCATCAACATGGAGCTTCTTCATGCGTTTTGTACCAATATGACTCAAATTGCAGTGCCACATTTGTGTGGTACTATCATTACTATCTTATACCTTTGGCATGAAAATGTGTATCACTATGATCGGGATGGTATTATTCAAATAAACAGAGTAACCATTATTCTCCTTAAATGAATAACTGTATCGCGATAGACATAATCCAATCATGTCTATGCTCAACGCAAACACCAAATAACAATTATTTAGATTTAATACCAATCTCGATGGTAGAGGGAGCGTACGATATTTGATCAACCTTGGAAATACTTCCAACACATATCGTCATCTCACCTTTTAGCTAGTCTCCGTTTATTCCATAGCCTTTTGTTTCGAGTTACTAACACTTAGCAACCGAACCGGTATCTAATACCCTGGTTCTACTAGGAGTACTAGTAAAGTACACATTATAACGCATATCCAATATACTTCTGTCGACCTTGCCATCCTTCTCATCTACCAAGTATCTAGGGTGGTTCTGCTTCAGTGACTGTTCCCCTTATTATAGAAGCACTTACTCTCGGGCTTGGGTTCAACTTTGGGTTTCTTCACTAGAACAGCAACTGATTTGTTGTTCCATGAAGTATCCCTTTCTTGCCCTTGCCCTTCTTGAAACTAGTGGTTTTACTAACCATCAACGATTGATGCTCCCTTTTGATTTCTACTTTTCGCGGTGTCGCAAATAGCTCAAGGATCATATCTATCCCTGATATGTTATAGTTCATCACGAAGCTCTAGTAGCTTGGTGGCAGTGACTTTGGAGAACCATCACTATTTCATCTGGAAGATCAACTCCCACTCGATTCAAGCGATTGTTGTACTCAGACAATCTGAGCGCAAGCTCAAGATTGAGCTTTTCTCCCTTATTATGCAGGCTAAGAAAATCGTCGGAGGTCATATACCTCTTGACGTGGGCACGAGCCTGAAATCCCAATTTCAGTCCTTGGAACATCTCATATGTTCTGCGATGTTTCAAAAACGTCTTTGGTGCCTCAATTCTAAACCATTTAGCATTACGCACTGAACTATCATGTAGTCATCAAAACGTGTATGTCAGATGTTCGCAACATCCACAGACGACGTTCGAGGTTTAGCACACTGAGCGGTGCATTAAGGACATAAGCCTTCTACTGTCTGCATAAATTCTACTATCAACTTTCAACTAATTTTTCTCTAGGAACATATCTAAACAGTAGAACTGAAGCGCGAGCTACGACATAATTTGCGAAGACCTTTTGACTATGTTCAGGATAATTAAGTTCATCTTATGAACTCCTACTCAGATAGACATCCCTCTAGTCATCTAAGTGATACATGATCCGAATCAACTAGGCTGTGTCCGATCATCATGTGAGACGGACTAGTCATCATCGGTGAACATCTCATGTTGATCGCATCTTCTATACGACTCATGTTCGACCTTTCGGTCCTCCGTGTTCCGAGGCCATGTCTGTACATGCTAGACTCGTCAAGTTAACCTAAGTGTTTCGCATGTGTTCCGAGGCCATGTCTGTACATGCTAGGCTCCTCAACACCCGTTGTATTCGAACGTAAGAATCTATCACACCCGATCATCACGTGGTGCTTCGAAACGACGAACTTTCGCAACGGTGCACAGTTAGGGAGAACACTTCTCTTGAAATTTTAGTGAGGGATCATCTTATTTAAGCTACCGTCGTTCTAAGCAAATAAGATGTATAATCATGATAAACATCACATGCAATCAAATAGTGACATGATATGGCCAATATCATATTGCTCCTTTTGATCTCCATCTTCGGGGCTCCATGATCATCATCGTCACCGGCATGACACCATGATCTCCATCATTGTGTCTCCATGAAGTTGTCTCGCCAACTTATTACTTCTACTACTATGGCTACCGGTTAGCAATAAAGTATAGTAATTACATGGCGTTGTTCAATGACACGCAGGTCAAACAATAAATAAAGACAACTCCTATGGCTCCTGCCGGTTGTCGTACTCATCGACATGCAAGTCGTGATTCCTATTGCAAGAACATGATCAATCTCATACATCACATATCATTCATCACATTCTTCTTGGCCATATCACATCACATAGCATACCCTGCAAAAACAAGTTAGACGTCCTCTAATTGTTGTTTGCATGTTTTACGTGGCTGCTATGGGTTTCTAGCAAGAACGTTTCTTACCTACGCAAAAACCACAACGTGATATGCCAATTGCTATTTACCCTTCATAAGGACCCATTTCATCGAATCCAATCCGACTAAAGTGGGAGAGACAGACACCCGCTATCCACCTTATGCAACTAGTGCATGTCAGTCGGTGGAACCAATCTCACGTAAGAGTACATGTAAGGTCGGTCCGAGCCGCTTCATCCCATAATGCCGCCGAATCAAGATTGGACTAGTAACGGTAAGCATATTGAAAAAAAAAATCAATGCCCACAACTACTTTGTGTTCTACTCGTGCATAGAAACTACGCATAGACCTAACTCATGATGCCACTGTTGGGGAACGTAGCAGAAATTCAAAATTTTCTACGCATCACCAAGATCAATCTATGGAGAAGTCTACCAACGAGGGAAGGAGAGTGCATCTACATACCCTTGTAGATCGCTACGCGGAAGCATTCAAGAGAATGGGGTTGATGGAGTCGTACTCATCGTGATCCAAATCACCGATGATCCTAGTGCCGAACGGACGGCACCTCCGTGTTCAACACACGTACAGCCCGGTGACGTCTCCTACGCCTTGATCCAGCAAGGGGAGAAGGAGAGGTTGGGGAAGACTCCATCCAGCAGCAGCACGACGGCGTGGTGGTGGTGGAGGAGCGTGGTACTCCAGCAGGGCTTCGCCAAGCACCGCAAGAGACGAGGAGGGAGAAGGGTAGGGCTGCGCCAAGAAGGAGAGGAACTCATCTGTTGGCAGCCCCAAGTCCTCAAGTATATATAGGGGAGAGGGAGGGGTGCGCCCCACCTAGGGTTCCACCCTAGGGGCGGCGGCCAGCCCCAATCCCATCTAGGGTGGCGGCCAAGTGGAGGGGGAGAGGGAGGCGCACCAGGCATGGGCCTTAAGGCCCATCTGCCCTTAGGGTTTGCCCCCTCTTCCCCTTAGGCGCATGGGCCTTGGTGGGGAGGCGCCCCAGCCTACTTAGGGGCTGGTACCTTCCCACTATTGGCCCATGTAGGCCTCCGGGGCTGGTGGCCCCACCTGGTGGACCCCCGGACCCCTCCGGTGGTCCCGGTACACTACCGGTGATGCCCGGAACACTTCCGGTGGCCAAAACCATACTTCCTATATATTGATCTTTACCTCCGGACCATTCCGGAACTCCTCGTGACGTCCGGGATCTCATCCGGGACTTCGAACAACATTCGGTAACCACGTATATCTATTCCCTATAACCCTAGCGTCATCGAACCTTAAGTGTGTAGACCCTACGGGTTCGAGAGTCATGCAGACATGGCCGAGATAACTCTCCGGCCAATAACCAACAGCGGGATCTGGATACCCATGTTGGCTCTCACATGTTCCACGATGATCTCATCGGATGAACCACGGTGTCGAGGATTCAATCAATCCCATATACAATTCCCTTTGTCTAGTGGTACCATACTTGCCCGAGATTCGATCGTCGGTATCCCGATACCTTGTTCAATCTCGTTGCCGGCAAGTCTCTTTACTCGTTCCGTAACACATCATCCCGTGATCAACTCCTTGGTCACATTATGCACATTATGATGATGTCCTACCGAGTGGGCCCAGAGATACCTCTCCGTTTACACGGAGTGACAAATCCCAGTCTCGATTCGTGCCAACCCAACAGACACTTTCGGAGATACCTATAGTGTACCTTTATAGCCACCCAGTTACGTTGTGACGTTTGGCACACCCAAAGTATTCCTACGGTATCCGGGAGTTGCACAATCTCATGGTCTAAGGAAATGATACTTGACATTAGAAAAGCTTTAGCATACGAACTACACGATCTTTGTGCTAGGCTTAGGATTGGGTCTTGTCCATCACATCATTCTCCTAATGATGTGATCCCGTTATCAACGACATCCAATGTCCATGGTCAGGAAACCGTAACCATCTATTGATCAAAGAGCCAGTCAACTAGAGGCTTACTAGGGACATGGTGTTGTCTATGTATCCACACATGTATCTGAGTTTCCTATCAATACAATTCTAGCATGGATAAGAAACGATTATCATGAACAAGGAAATATAATAATAACCAATTTATTATTGCCTCTAGGGCATATTTCCAACAGATATAGTGGAGAATCCGCTTGACGGCAGCCCAATGAACGTCGCGAGGAGCATGCATATGAAGACACACCTGCTGCACGGCATACTGGGTCTCCGGTCGAGTCAGAGTGAGGTACTGGAGAACACCAACGATAGACCGATAGAAAGCAGCATCCGAAGCAGGAGAACCATCCGTGGCAGAAAGCTTGGCCTTCGTATCAACAGGCGTAGCGGCGGGCTTGCAGTTAAGCATGCTGGCGCGCTCGAGGAGCTCATGAGCGTACTTCCGCTGATGCAGCGGCAGCTAGGTGATTGGGCGGCTGGAGGCGATTTAGCAGCGAGGCGATTTGGCGTGGCTTGGCGGGTGGTGCTACGCAGGGCAGGCAGCGGGGCAGGAGAGATTCACATGTGCATGTGTTGTGTCTTGCCGGAATCGATCAAGAGAGACATTGGCTGTTAGCTAGCTTTGGCTTGCAGTAAAGTAATACATGTCCAACTAAAAACAATCAGCTTGGTGTTAGTTTGGTACAGAGTCTCTAGCCAGCTTGTCGGTGGAGCGAGGCGCAGCGCGTGGAGTGACGCGGGGCCGGCGGCAGCGGGGAAGTGACACGGGGTGGAGCGACGCGAGGCTGGCGGCAGCGGGTGGAGCGACGCGGTGCGGCCGGCGCGGAATTGCGCGGGCGGCGGCGAAGGGGAGGCGGCGACGGCGGCGGCGCCGAGGAGACGCCCGGTGGCGGCGACGGCAGAAGACTAGGATTAAAACCTAAAAACTGATACCATGTATGATTGTACGATGTATTGCTGTCGTGCATAGGTATGTATATATGATATGCACAAAGATGGACCACGAATTTTAACTATACAAGGAACTAGGAAGCGGGCCCAATACACAATATGCACATAATACATATACTCAACAAATTTTGTCTAAAGTCAAATTGTGCAAAATTTTATTAAGTTCGCAGGGAAAAGACAATCATGAATCACGACACTAAATTTATAGGCCTTCTTTTCATTAACAGAGGGAGTAACATATGTCTTGGACAATCAAAACTTGTGTCATATGCCAACTACACTGGCTAGATGTACTCTTAGACTTTGTAAATGTTGTGGCTGGTGAAATGCCGCATCGTATGATGCAATGGTAACTTGGTAATTCTAGTTAAAAAGAAAGGGCTGCGTTCTACACTTACAGTGCAGACTAGTTTTTGTGCAACATGCACACCTATATAAACGTAAAGTGTCGGCCTGTTTTTTTTTCGATTTTGAGAAGGTTCTAGAAGATATTGTTAGTTTAGTTTCTTTGCTTTTTGTGTTTTCTCTACTGGTTTTAGTTTTTTTTCTTTTTATATTATTTGTTGTACTTCATTTTTATGTTTTGTCATATTTTAATTCATGATAATTTGTAAAGAAATCATGAATATTTTTAAAAACAACAAGCTTACAGAAGTTCATGAATATTTATAAAGTTTAGAAACATTTTAAAAGTCTGTGAACATTTCTAAATTTGTGAACATTTTGTTAATCCACGTATATTTGTAAAATTCACATTTTTAATTCAGGTTATTTTATTTCAACATGTTCTTAAATCGAGGAAGATCTTTTAGTTTGACAAACTTCTTAAAAAAATGATAGCTGGTTTTTTATGAACTCGCAACACTAGTAGAAAACAGGGCTTTGGTCCAGGCAGGGTCAGCCCATTAGTCCCGGTTCAGTCCAGAACCGGGACCAATGCCCCCAATGTGGGTATTGGTCCCGGTTCGTGAGCCCAGGGGGCCGGCCGGGCCACGTGGGCCATTGGTCCCGGTTCATCTGGACCTTTTGGTCCCGGTTGGTGGGATGAACCGGGACCAATGGGCCTCGCTCCTGGCCCATCACCATTGGTCCCGGTTGATGGCTTGAACCGAGACCAAAGGCTCCCCTTTAGTCCTGGCTCAATTCACCAACCGGGACCAATGAGGTGCCTATATATACCCCTCGCTCGCGAGCAGAGCACCCCAGTGCTCTGTTTTTCTCTGGCCAAGGGGGAGAGGGCTTGGTGGTGCTCTAGCTCACCTCCTATGCACACAAGGTGTTCGATGGAATGCCCGAGCCACACTACTTAAGCTTTCTCCTCTCCAAGCTCGACCTCCAAGCTCCATTTTCCATAATATTTGTCTAGGTTTAGCGGTCCGTCACGCCCCGTCCCCGTCTTCACCGCCGTCGATCACCCGCGCCGAGCTCATCGCCGGCACCATCGTGGTGAGCCTCTTGTTCTTATCTTCTTTCTGAAAGGAAAAATATTCTTACTTGTATGTTTACATAGATACTTGTATTATTTTCTTACTTTTATTATTGCATCTTATATAGTGCGATGGTTTTGGTATCCGCCCCCGTCGGCCCTCGTCCTGTCTATGAATCGGATGTGGTATATATATTATCTTTATAACTATTGGTTCATTTATTGTTTATGAAAATTATGCCGACCAACGTGACATAGATTTTATTTATGTAGGATGTATGTGAATCGGAAATGCCAACTGACCCTATTGTCGAGAGGTTAAATTTAGTTGAAGAAGAAAACAATTTGTTGAAGGAAAAAATAAAAAAAATTGAGGAGGAGAAGAAGATATGGGAGTTGCATGTTGCGGATGTCGTCGATGATCACAAGATCAAGATGGATGCAATGCACTTGA
Organism: Triticum dicoccoides; assembly: GCF_002162155.2. NCBI lineage: Eukaryota > Viridiplantae > Streptophyta > Magnoliopsida > Poales > Poaceae > Triticum > Triticum dicoccoides. The sequence continues at coordinate 753,198,564 of NC_041382.1, forward strand.
AGATTAGAAAGATTAGAAAATATGCCATTCATACCGAGGCTTGGTATCATTATGCCGTTGGATCAATTGTTACCTTGGTTGCGATTATGATCGCATTTGTTTTCGCATTGAATTTTTTTACATAGTTTCAATGTATGGTTTAATTAATTAGATGCTCTGGAGAGCTATATGTTGTTAGATGAGAACTATGTATGCACTTTGGTTTTAATGTGATGATGAACTTCTATTAATTTGGACACTTAATTATATATAATGCACGCAGATGAACCGGCAATGGATGTACGGTGACAGATACACCCGCGAGTACATTAAGGGCGTGCATGAGTTTCTCGATGCGGCTGAGGCAAACAAATAGAATGGTTTTATGTGTTGTCCATGCACTGAATATGGGAATACGAGGTCTTACTCTAACCGGAAAATCCTTCACTCCCACCTGCTTTACAAGGGTTTCATGCCACACTATAATGTTTGGACGAGGCACGGAGAAATAGGGGTTATGATGGAAGACGGCGAAGAAGAAGAGTACGATGACAACTATGTGCCCCCTGAATACGGTGATGCTGCAACGGGGGGAGCTGGTGAAGATCAAGGGGAACCAGACGATGTGCCCAATGATGCTGCAACGGGTGAAGCTGCTGAAGATCAAGAGGAACCAGATGATGTGCCCGATGATGATGATCTCCGCCGGGTCATTGTCGATGCAAGGACGCAATGCGAAAGTCAAATGGAGAAGTTGAAGTTCGATCGCATGTTAGAGGATCATAAAAAAGGGTTATACCCCAATTGCGAAGATGGCAACACAAAGCTCAGTACCGTACTGGAATTGCTGCAGTGGAAGGCAGAGAATGCTGTGGCTGACAAAGGATTTGAGAAGCTACTGAAAATATTGAAGAAGAACCTTCCAAAGGATAACGAATTGCCCGACAGTACATACGCAGCAAATGAAGGAAATATGCCCTAGAGGCAATAATAAAGTTATTATTTATTTCCTTATATCATGATAAATGTTTATTATTCATGCTAGAATTGTATTAACCGGAAACATAATACTTGTGTGAATACATAGACAAACAAAGTGTCACTAGTATGCCTCTACTTGACTAGCTCGTTAATCGAAGATGGTTATGTTTCCTAACCATAAACAAAAGAGTTGTTATTTGATTAACGGGATCACATCATTAGGAGAATGATGTGATTGACATGACCCATTCCATTAGCTTAGCACCCGATCGTTTAGTATGTTGCTATTGCTTTCTTCATGACTTATACATGTTCCTATGACTATGAGATTATGCAACTCCCGTTTGCCGGAGGAACACTTTGTGTGCTACCAAACGTCACAATGTAACTGGGTGATTATAAAGGAGCTCTACAGGTGTCTCCAAAGGTACATGTTGGGTTGGCGTATTTCGAGATTAGGATTTGTCACTCCGATTGTCGGAGAGGTATCTCTGGGCCCTCTCAGTAATGCACATCGCATAAGCCTTGCAAGCATTGCAACTAATGAGTTAGTTATGAGATGATGTATTACGGAACGAGTAAAGAGACTTGCCGGTAACGAGATTGAACTAGGTATTAAGATACCGACGATCGAATCTCGGGCAAGTAACATACCGATGACAAAGGGAACTACGTATGTTGTTATATGGTCTGACCGATAAAGATCTTCGTAGAATATGTGGGAGCCAATATGAGCATCCAGGTTCCCCTATTGGTTATTGACTGGAGACGTGTCTCGGTCATGTCTACATTGTTCTCGAACCCGTAGGGTCCGCACGCTTAAGGTTTCAATGACAGTTATATTATGAGTTTATGAGTTTTGATGTACCGAAGGATTTCGGAGTCCCGGATGAGATCGGGGACATGACGAGGAGTCTCGAAATGGTCGAGACGTAAAGATCGATATATTGGACGACTATATTCGGACATCGGAAAGGTTCCAAGTGATTCGGGTATTTTTCGAAGTATCGGGTAGTTACGGGAGAAGCAATGGGCCTTGATGGGCTTTAGTGGGAAGAGAAGAAAGGGCCAAGGGGCTGCTGCGCCCCCCCCTCCCCTCTGGTTCGAATTGGACAAGGGAAAAGGGGGCCGGCCACCTTTCCTTCTCCTCTACTTCCTTCTCCCTTCCTCCCCTCTTGGTGGACTCCTACTAGGACTTGGAGTCCTAGTAGGACTCCACATCCTGGCCACACCAATTGCCTTGGCCGGCCTCCTCCTCCTCCATCCTTTATATACTGAGGCAAGGGGCACCCTATGAACACAAGTTGATCCGTGTGATCATATTCTTAGCCGTGTGCGGTGCCCCCCTCCACCATAGTCCTCGATAATATTGTAGCGGTGCTTAGGCGAAGCCCTGCGACGGTAGTACATCAAGATCGTCATCACGCCGTCGTGCTGACGGAACTCCTCCATGACACTTTGCTGGATCGGAGTCCGGGGATCGTCATCGAGCTGAACGTGTGCTAGAACTCGGAGGTGTCGTAGTTTCGGTGCTTGATCGGTCGGGCCGTGGAGACGTACGACTACATCAACCAAATGCTTCCGTTGTCGATCTACAAGGGTACGTAGATCACACTCTCCCCTCCCGTTGCTATGCATCACCATGATCTTGCGTGTGCGTAGAATTTTTTTTGAAATTACTACGTTCCCCAACAGCAAAGAAGGTCGTATGCCCTCTAGGATTGGAGGTGGAGAAGATACATGCATGCCCTAATGACTGCATCCTCTACTGCGGTGCATACAAGGATCTGAATGCATGCCCGGTATGCGGTGCATTGCGGTATAAGATTAGACGAGATGACCCTGGTGATGTTGACGGCGAGCCCCCCAGGAAGAGGGTTCCTGCGAAGATGATGTGGTATGCTCCTATAATACCACGATTGAAACGTCTGTTCAGAAACGAAGAGCATGCCAAGTTAATGTGATGGCACAGTGAGAACCGAAAGAAAGATGGGAAGTTGAGAGCACCCGCTGACGGGTCGCAGTGGAGAAAAATCGAGAGAAAGTACTGGGATGAGTTTGCAAAGGACCCAAGGAATGTATGGCTTGCTTTAAGCGCGGATGGCATTGATCCTTTCGGGGAGCAGAGCAGCAATCACAGCACCTGGCCCGTGACTCTATGTATGTATAACCTTCCTCCTTGGATGTGCATGAAGCGGAAGTTCATTATGATGCCAGTTCTCATCCAAGGCCCTAAGCAACCCGGTAACGAAATTGATGTGTACCTAAGGCCATTAGTTGAAGAACTTTTACAACTGTGGAATGGAAACGGTGTACGTACGTGGGATGAGCACATACATGAGGAATTTAACCTTAAGGCGTTGTTGTTCGTGACCATCAACGATTGACCCGCTCTCAGTAACCTTTCAGGACAGACAAACAAAGGATACCACGCATGCACGCACTGTTTAGATGACACTGAAAGTATATACCTGGACAAATGCAGGAAGAATGTGTACCTGGGCCATCGCCGATTTCTTCCGACCAACCATCAATGTCGAAAGAAAGGCAAGCATTTCAAAGGCGAGGCAAATCACCGGAAGAAGCCCGCCATGCGCACCGGTGATCACGTGCTTGCTATGGTAAATGATTGACACTACGTAATCTTTGGAAAGGGTCCCGGTGGACTAGCTGTTCCGAATGACGCTGAGGGACACGCACCCATGTGGAAGAAGAAATCTATATTTTGGGACCTACCCTACTGGAAAGACCTAGAGGTCCGCTCCTCAATCGACGTGATGCACGTGACGAAGAACCTTTGCGTGAACCTGCTAGGCTTCTTGGGCGTGTATGAGAAGACAAAAGATACACCTGTGGCACGGGAGGACCTGCAACATTTGCACGAAAAATACGGCATGCCTCCGAAGCAGTATAAAGGTCCTGCCAGCTACGCTCTTACGAAAGAAGAAAAAGAAATCTTCTTTGAATGCCTGCTCAGTATGAAGGTCACGACTGGCTTCTCGTCGAATATAAAGGGAATAATAAATATGCCAAAGAAAAAGTTTCAAAACCTAAAGTCTCACGACTACCACGTGATTATGACGCAACTGCTTCCGGTTGCATTGAGGGGGCTTCTACCGAAAAACGTCCGATTAGCCATTGTGAAGCTATGTGCATTCCTTAATGCAATCTCTCAGAAGGTGATCGGTCCCGAAATCGTACCAAGGCTAAGGAGTGATGTGGCGCAATGTCTTGTCAGTTTTGAGCTGGTGTTCCCACCATCCTTCTTCAATATCATGACGCACGTCCTAGTTCATCTAGTCGATGAGATTGTCATCCTGGGGCCTGTATTTCTACACAATATGTTCTCCTTTGAGAGGTTCATGGGAGTCCTAAAGAAATATGTCCGTAACCGCGCTAGGCCAGAAGGAAGCATCTCCATGGGCCATCAAACAGGGGATGTTATCGGGTTTTGTGTTGACTTCATTCCTGGCCTTAAGAAGATAGGTCTCCCTAAATCGCGGTACGAGGGGAGACTGACTGGAAAAGGCACTCTTGGAAGAGACTCAATAATATGCAGGGACGAATATTCTTGGTCTCAAGCAAACTACACAGTTCTACAGAACTCTACCTTGGTGACCCCGTATGTCGATGAACACAAGAACTGTCTGCGCTCCAAACACCCAGAGCAGTGCGACGACTGGATTACATGTGAACACATCAGGACTTTCAGCAGTTGGTTGGAAACATGTCTCAGAGGTGACAACATTGTTTGTGATGAGTTGTACTTGTTATCCAAGGGACCATCTTTGACTGTATTGACTTACAAAGGATACGAGATAAATGGGAATACATTTTACACGATCGCCCAAGATCAAAAAAGCACCAACCAAAACAGCGGTGTCCGCTTTGATGCAGCAACCGAGAGCGGAAATGACACATATTATGGTTACATAGTGGACATATGGGAACTTGACTACGGACCTGATTTTAAGGTCCCTTTGTTTAAGTGCAAATGGGTCAATCTGTTAGGCGGCGGGGTACAGGTAGACCCATAGTACGGAATGACAACAGTGGATCTGAAGGGACTAAAGGGGGGCATTGGTCACGGTTGGTGCCACGAACCGTGACCAATGCGCCGTCTATATAAGCAAGACTTGTGAAAAATTCCGTTCAGTTCTTCCATCGCGCCCCGACGACGCCGCCACGCTGCCCCTCTGCGCCTCACCGTCGCCGTTGTCGCCCTGCCTCCGACACCGTCCCGCGTCGCCCCGACGCCGTCGCCACCCCGCGCCACCCGACGCCGTCGCCGCGCGCCACCCCGCGCCGTCGCGGTCTCTCCGCGCCGCCCCGACGCCGTCGCCTCCCTGCGTCGCGCCCTGACGCCGTCGCCGCCCCGCCTCTGCCTCGCCGTCACCTCTGCCTCGCCGCGCCCCAGCTGCCCCGTGCCGCCGTCGCCTCTGCCTCGTTGTGGTCTGGGCCGGCATCGTCCCCCTCTTCCCCCTTTTTTTGCAAACACATATATGTTTTTTTCCTGCAGATTATATGTATATGTATGAGTATATGATGATGTATGAGTATATGTACGTGCTGAAAAGATAGATTTTTAGAAAAAATAATATTTTTTCTGTTGATGATATGATGATGTTTTTTTTCATATATGCATTTTTCATATATGTATTATTTTTTTAAGTTGTTAGTAGATATTGATTTTAGGTTAGTGCATTTTATCACTGATTTTAGGTTAGTTGATCGATTTAGTGCATTTTATGTGTGTTGCATTTTATGTTTGTTGCATTTTAGGTTAGTGCATTTGCTAAGTGATATTAAGAAAGGAAGGAAAACAAGGATAGGAAAGAAGAAAATAAGAAGAGGAAAGAAAGAACAAGAGGAGAGGAAGAAAAGGAGAAATAAATAAGAAAAAGAAAAAAGAAGAAAAAGAAGAGGAGAAGAAGAAAGGAATAGAAATAGATTCTATTTTCTCTTCTTCTCCACTATTCCTTTCTTCTTCTCCTCTTTTTCTTCTTCTTTTTTTTCTTCGATCTTCTCCTCTAGCTATTCCTTTTTTCGAGGGTTCTATAGGGTCGAGGGATTGAGGGATCGAGGGTCGAGGGTTCCAGGGTCGTCTAGGGGTCGAGGGTTCCAGGGTCGTCGAGGGTTCGAGGGGTCGAGGATCGCCGAGGGGTCGAGAGAGGTTTCCTAGTGTCAAAGTATTGAAGAAATCCATGGCTTCATCATTAGCCGGAAGTAACCAGGGCATGACGAAGTCCTCCAAAGTTATTTTGGAATGGTGTCCCGGATAGGATAATTTGCCTTTTTGTATGAATTTCAGCAAAGGCCTTCCAAATAACGATATTTGGAAGGTTCTTGCTGAACTTTGTACCAAAAAGCGAATTATCTTATCTGGGACTCCGTTCCAAAATAATTTTGGAGAGCTTCATACCATCATGCACCTGTTACTTTCGCCTAATGATGAAGACATGGTTTTGTTGAATCCTTTGACACTAGGCAACCTCCCGACCCCTCGACGATTCTCTCGAACATGAGAGGAAGAAGAGGATAAAAAAAGAAGAGGAAGAAGAAAAAAAGAGGAGAAGAAAGAATAGAGGAGTTCTTCTCCTCTATTCTTTCTTCTCCTCTTTTTTTTCTTCTTCTTCCTCTTTTTTTTATCAGGAACGAGGGTCATCGAGGGTCGCCGAGCGGTAGAGGAGAAACCCTAAATAGGAAGTATCGTCGGTGTGAGATACATGTATCGTCGGTGTCGGACACTACATCCACGTCCCACAAGTGGCGCGGGCTTCGACGCCCACGTC
>NC_041382.1:753205756-753227612 GCF_002162155.2 Triticum dicoccoides
TAAATAGCAAGTATCGTCGGTGTGAGATACATGTGGCCGTCGGTGTCGGACACTACATCCACGTCCCACAAGTGGCGCGGGCTTCGACGCCCACGTCACTTGTGGGACGTGGATGTAGTGTCCGACGCCCGCGCCACTTGTGGGACGTGGATATAGTGTCCGACACCGACGGCCACATGTATCTCACACCCACGATACTTGCTATTTAGGGTTTCCTCTATCGCTCGGTGACCCTCGACGACCCTCGTTCCCGATAAAAAAAGAGGAAGAAGAAGAAAAAAAAGAGGAGAAGAAGGAATAGAGGAGTTCTTACTCCTCTATTCCTTCTTCTCCTCTTTTTTTTCTTCTTCCTCTTCTTTTTTTATCTTTGAAGCGTTGTCGAGGCCACCCCAAACCCTAGAGAAGCAGCGTCGAGGCCACCCCAAACCCTAGAGAAGCAGCGTCGAGGCCACTAATTAATATTAGTTCTATGTTTTGCCACTAATATATCCATCTGTCATGTTTGAATAATAATTGCCATGTTGTCAATATTTGTAGAAACTATGGACACCGCCCGAGACGAAGTACAAGAAGAGTTGTTGGGGGACATAATCGCACGAGGAAGTGATGCCATCTGCTCGTTGTTTCTCAATGACATCGATGGTCTGGAAGCAGCTGGCTATGATTATGATGGCTCTGGTGACCTAATGCCGGTGCAAGAAGGAGACCGTGAGGACGGCTCCGGTGACCCAATGCCGGTGCAAGAAGGAGACCGTGGTGACGTCTCCGGTGACCGAACCGAGCCCGGCCAGGTATATATATTAGTTAAGCTTCTGCTGACTAGCTAATTGATGCATTCATTGTTTTGGTATGTACACATATTAATTAAGTCTTTGTTCTTTTTTCTAGCCCTCCGGATCGAGCACAACTTCAGTAAAGAGACGAGGCCCGAAGAAAAAGTTGAGCTCGGATGAAAAATTTGAGATCATAGCAATCGCGCCCAACGGCCAACCGATTGAACCCCTCCGGACAAAGAGCGCATTTATTGCTCAGTGCGGGGTTTTGGTTAGGGACAAGATCCCGATCAGCATCCAGCAATGGTTTAAGCCGGCTACAGAACACCCTGAGGTGTCTTATGTCAATGACTAGATCATTGATGGCGCGCGTTGCCGCGCCCGTCCATTTTTACAATGAAAAGGTAGGCATTGCCACAATTGCGTAAACTGAGCCATAACATGGTATTTGTCAATAAACAGAAGAATAGTTTTATTTGGTCTGTAGTGGTACAGGGTCATATTAGTAATGAAATTGTAGATCAGGATTGATAGGGGTTCCAGATTTTAGGATTGGAAGAATATGTATTGGAAGATTGGTATTCAACTTGGAGCATGAACGCTGAGACAAGGTTTAGAGTAGAATACCACTACAAAAATAATCATGGCTAACATAGATTGCTTCCATACTCGGTCCAGAAACCAATCTTTTGCTCTTAACTAACCAAGAAAAACATATAGCCTTATCAATTGTAAACTTCTATTTTTTTCATACAAATTATAAGAATATTGTCAAACACATAACTATAGCAAAATCAGCAGAAAATAATAAAGAAATGATATGTTGGAAAAAAATAGGTGGCATTACATGTAGTGTCTTATCACTCGCTATGCACAAGTCATGAAAGCCATATATTGTAAATTTGTAACACAAGAATTCTTCTAAGCTTCTTACTTAGGATCAACATTCAACTTAAGACCATGTTTGTGGGGATATATATGAACAAAGCCTGACATACCACATAGTCACATACATGAGCATGCATGATTGACTTGAGAATTTCTAAGATTTTTGTTGAGCTTCTTGCCACAAGAATGTTTCTTGATAATATTGTCTGTATGTAGAACTGCTCATCTTGGGCTAGGTATGAGAAAAGTCCTTGATACAGAAGCATACATGATCTGGGTCTTCTCACCAACCACCTTGTCTCCTTTATCCAACTTTTTCACAAGAACAGCAAAAAATAACCAAAAATATTTAAAACAATTACACAACTCAGGAGCTCAATCCTCGCATATTTCATTCATTCTAATTATATTATTTAAAAAAATCTGCAAAGCACTCACTTCTTGTTTCGGAATAGGCACACTACGACAATAAAATAACTCTGTCGTCTTTTCTACTCAAGAAAGCCAAGCCATTCTGATGTTAAGTTCCATGAACAACTTTGGGCGTTGGCCTTACCTAAATGATACCTAGAAATAAACCACAAGGAAACAAAAGTGAATTCCCAAGTCCAAAGCCATAATCATATTTAAGAAAGGAGATGGCCGTATATGGCGGATCCTATGAATAAGTTATTATCGTTTTCAACACCCGATGATTAATGCTTAAAGATTTGAAACGCATAATGATTTTCAGATCATGACAAATGCAACTTATTGGTGAAAGGTAATGTGATGTGAGGAAAGGTATACCGGCAAACCTTCTGTCAATTATTGCAGAATGAACAACGCCTTGTTTTGTTGCATTATAAACCTTGCTGCAAACTTTGTACCATCACAATATTATGCTACATAAATCAACAGTTAAATGCTTGCTCTATCTAGTCTGATATATATGCAGCAATATATTATGCTAAGTGTCTGCAGTCCTGACAAGAATATGTTGTGACCATACAACCTTACTTTCAGAAGTGTGCATACAAATCCAATGTGAATTGGGGTAGTGCTAATAAATAAAACAAACCAAAATCGTATTTCTAGAGAAGCTAAGAAATTTACTGATGTAGATACATACTTTCTCGTGTCTGGAGATTTCCTGTAAAAGGAAAATAAAGGGTATGTGTGATTGTTGTGGTGCATTAATTAACACGGTCAGGCTTAGTTTTACATTACATACCATTTGGGTAAAGATTTAATTCGAGGGCAATAGATATCATATACATATCTAGTAGCATCAATCATGGGCGCACATGCTTGGATATTAAGATGATACTGTATATGTGAGAACATGGAAACTAACCTGGTCAACGGACATTGCAAATCGTGTGCTCTAGGATTCCAATACCTCAACTGAGATCTAAGAGCACCTGTAGAAATTTTAAAGAGTCGGAACCCAATGGTATGGTCTTTTTTGCAAATCTGCCTTAGCCCTTAGATCCCCAAACCAACATACCAGAACCAGCATCCTGTGGAGGATTGGAAGGGAAAAAATAGTGTCAATAAGAAAGGATCTAACCGTGGCCACCTGTCCACCTCATCACCACTCATGGCAGCCTCCACCGGCAAGGGATCTGCCTGTCCCTCCCGCATAACACCTTCATCTCATCCACCTGGGATGTGACCGATTCACCAAATCTTCCACGACGAAGGCAGGGAAGGATGCATGTGATGCCCGTAAAAAAGAGGATGTGACGGTCTGGCCATCACACCTCCATCGTGGCTGATTCGCATTGCTGGGAGGATGTGATTCGCCGTACCTCCGTCTTGGCCTGATCTGCATCACTGGGAGGGGTGTGGTTCGCCATCGTCGCCGCTAACCTCGCCATCGCCGGTGGGGCTAGGCTAGGGCTGGAGTGCAAAAGGAAGAGGAGTTGCGAGTGGGGCAGCGTGGAAAGCCTGTTCATGACGCTGAGATGGGCTGCAGGTGAGGCCCAACCAACCATATAGCTCCAATTTTTCTTCGAGAGTAGCGTCCACTTAAGACAGTTGGTCGAGTGAGGAACATCATGGCGCTAACGGCAGATTAGACGACCAGATAAGACCCAGGCACGTAATCGAACGGTTTAGAACGCTGATAGCCTGAGATTGCTCCGATAGTGCCCAGTTATAATATATCTAAATATGCAAAAAAATGATCTTTGGACTGAGCTGAAGTCAAATTTCACCCTACCGCCAGAGGATAATCCAGAAAAGCCAGTTAAAGAGCAATTAATCAAGTCTTTTGCTCTTAAGAGGATGGCAGAACTATTCAGGAGGTGGAAGAAAGAGCTGAATAAGTTTGTCGAAAATAATGAGACACCAGAATTCAAGGGCAGATATGAGAAGATCAGAGATCACGGGCCCGCATTTGTGGCCCACAAGACATCGAAAAAGAGTAAGAAGATGTCGGCGACAAACAAGCAAAATGCTGCGAAGAAGAAGCATCACCATCGCACGGGGTCAGCTGGCTACCTCGTAGCCCGGCCTAAGTGGGCCAAGACTGAGAATGATCTAGTTGATAAAGGGATCGAACTAGAGACAATTAATTGGCCAGACCGTTGCCGGGCTTGGTTCTTCAGGGCTGGCGGAACCTTGGACCCTGTAATAGGGAAGTGCATTTGGACGAACGATCAAATGGACATACCAGTCAGGAAGCTTCAACACTATATCGAAGCAGCGCAGCAAGGGACATTCTTTCCAGACAGAGAGAACGACGAGCTCACAATGGCCCTCAGGAATCCTGAGCACTCTGGACGGACACGAGGCACGCCAGGCTCCATTCTGTGGAAGGTTGGGTTTCCGGACGCAGGCGGTTACAAATCCCATGAGAGGAGGAAAAAAGTGCAGCAGACCCAAATGCAGGCGCTACAAGCAAGGGTACAAGCGATAGAGGAACGAGAAGCAAATCGCAGCAAACGTACTGCCGAAGCTTCCCCCGAAGCTACCCCGCCATCTCAGCGGAGAAGCAGTGTGGCTTCCACCGAGCTGCTTCAGCCGGAGCATGCCTTGACGGCTCCTGCCAGCTATCTCGTGGATGCTATCACGGAGTCTCAAAATTGCCACCTTATGACGCAATGGATGAATTTGAAGGTCAAGGCGGCTGTTGGCTCTGTTTATCCTACTGAACCCGGCGCAACTTTTCACTGCCGGCCGATTCTAGAAGGATATGCTAGGGTGATGGTGGATGAAATAACGGAGGGATTTGAGGACCTCCAGCTTGACCACCCTACCGGTGAAGGGGAGACTAGGCTGGGGTCTGCTCTGAAGACTCCATGCCTATGGCGGAAGGAGCTCATCAACCTTCCGAACTGGACGCCTCCGCCTCTTCCTCCTCCTCCGGCAAGTCAGGGCACTCTGCCTCCTCCACCGCCTCCTCCTCCGGCGAGTCAGGGCACTCCGGCTCCTCCACCGCCTCCTCCTCCGGCGAGTGACGATCAGGGCACTCGACCGGCTCCTTCTCCAGCGCGTGGCGGCACTCTGCCTCCTTCTCCGCCTGCGCCGACGCGCCCGAGCAGCCAGCCTCCTCCTTCTCCGCCTCGTCAGCAAGGGCGGAAGAGACCTGCCGCCGCTCCGGCTGCTCCGGCGCGTCGTAGTCCTTCTCCTCCGCCTCGTAAGCAAGTAAAGAAGACAACCGCTCCGTCTGCTCGGCCGGCGTCTAGCAGTACAACCAGAGGCGGGAGGACATACAGATTCGGTCCTTCTCTGAAGACTCTAGAGAAGTTACCATACGAGAGGACCCCGGAGGAGAACGCCGAGATCGCACGAACCGAAGTGGATGACTGGTTTCAAGGGTTTAAAGCAAAGAGACATCCACTTCCGGAGGAGAAGGTAGATCCGGTGAAAGCGAAGCGCACTCTGGCTGCCCTGACAAAACCACCCAAGTCTTCGTCGAAAGGAAATTATGAGTGCATTATTGGAAAGAAATTTGCCGAAGCAGAGCGGTTGGGAAGTACTATAGTAGCATGTTCCGCGCATCTACTAGTGATTCAAGCGCTAGTTTCATCAATACCATTTGGCATTCTTGCTTATCAGTTTGATTGACCTTTATTTCTTGTAAAGTGGTTGTGGCAGGAACAAGGGAATGATTTCTGTGGATACTACGTTTGCGAGTCCATCCGCCACACGACCTGTGAGCGGGGCTACACTGACGAACAATATGAAGTACGTAAATAACAACATTCACAATTTTATTTTATTACCATCATTTGTGTTGAGTTTCATTCATTCATATATATGTATTGACCCCCTTCTTTAAATTAGATGTTTCGGAAGCGGGATGAACTCCTAGCACTAGCTCGCATGCGAGCAAATCAAGAGGAATTGGCAGCATTCTTTCTTGACCACGTGATCGCTGAAGACGGGGAATACTATGTGGACCCTGAGTCCGTATGATTATATTTGTAAGAGATAATTATTGTATATATGTAGCCGGTAGTGTCAGATAGATATACGAGAACTTGTTGTTCGACCAATTTCTCGGAGAAGGAGAGGTGGTCGATATCACTTCTCTCTGTATGCATATATGTTCATGACGATCTTTTATTTCCTTCGTTTGCTTACTAGCTAGCTAGCGTGTCTAGTCCTCTCTATACGTATGTATACTACGTAGCGTCGACCAAGCACGGACATAAGAGAGGACACTTCTCTCTATTAATTATAGCTAGCTAACACAATATATGAAACACCTAAATTAACCCCCCAAAACCCCCAAACACCCCCCCCCCTTCAAAAAAAACAAAAACCCCAGCCACAGAAATGCTGACGTGTGGATGCCTATTGGTCCCGGTTGGTGCCATCAACCGGGACTAAAGGGTCTCCTGCCTGGGCTCCGCGCACAGGCCACATGGAGGCCCATCTGTCCCGGTTTTGGATTGAACCGGGATTAAAAGGACAGGGCATTAGTACCGACCCTTTAGTCTCGATTCCAGAATCGGGACAAAAGACGCTTACGAACCGGGACAATAAGCCCTTTTTCTACCAATGCAATGGAAGGAGCGAAAAAAACTAAGCGATTGAGCGAAGCAAGGAGCTTCGTGCCGGCCCATCTGAGCGCTATGAAGCAATACGATAGTTTCCACGTGGAATAGGAGTTCGCAAGGGGCTCACACAACCATCACTGGCTCATGCCGAGACTAAAACATGTAGGACACCATGCACCGAACAAATTCGCTCTCCTTTTAGAACAAACACCGTCTCCAACAGCGGCCTAGTACGACATATAAAAAAAGCCAAAACATAACTAAAACCCAAGCCAACGCGGATAAAACCAAACCAAAACAACCAACCACAAGAACTTGCTAGAGAAAAAAAATGTTAACCCCACAAGTGAAGCAAATTATTTACTTTTTATATATACTTGTTGTATTGTCGTATGACTGTTTCTATAAATTATTGCATCCCATGTCCCTGTATCCCTATCACCGTACCGATGTCGCCGTATCGGTGCTTCGTAGGTATGAACCACTTCGGTGTTGTATCATACATTTTTTATCATTTAGAGTTCACCCCACCTCAAATTTTATCCGTCCTCCGCTACTGCATCCAGAGCAAGCCTTTAAATCAAGTAAATCTAGGCTGATGTGCTGATGTATCACTTTTGGGGCTCTATTGATATAAACATAACACATCATTTTATAGCTATCATTTTCAAACATATTGTCCGATATGGACCGAAATATCGATCAACATGGCCGATATCTGGCCCGATATGTCCACCGATATAGAACGATACGTATATGACAACAATTCTTTATTGTAAAGCAGTAACATAAGATTATGCATTTACAACTTCATTAGATATTATCAAAATCATCCACAATGTTTCGTACAAATGCATATATAGTATTGTTTTTAATCATAGAGTAAGCATTTTGTGAATCTTTCCTTAATAGATTCCTAATCAACAATTAATAAACTAGGAATCTAAAAGTGTTATGTTAAAGCATTGACATCATACATTTTGTTTTACTAAAAATAAATGTTTTGAACAAGAATAATGAAAAAAACTAGACATGTTTTCTCTGATATATCAACATATCGTCCGATATATCACCCGATATCCGACATTCGATATGTCGAAGCCAAACCGACACGAACCTGATATCCGATATTTTGAAGCTTGATCCAGAGCAATAGGTCTAAAGTTGAGGCTGCTGCCATAGTACCCTTTCTCATCTTGCATATACATGGTCCACATGTTAACTAACCAACTGGACAAGATGAACTAACGATGCAGTCCTGTGTACTAGTGTATAATTTCCATGTCTTGGGGTCAAAGAATTCAAGGACGCCATTAGCCTTGGAAAAAAAGGGCATGGCTAGTGGATGTGAGTCACGTGACTTCCCTTGACAAACTAGCAAGCATGTCACGTACAATCCATGACTTCGTTAGACTTCTTTCGGCCGTGGCATGCTTGTGCTTGTTGGACCAAGTCGATTTAGTCGGCCATAGACGACCACGCAAGTTGCGCGCATGCTCTAGCTATTCCCGTGCACGTACGTAGGCCGCCAGAGTGATCACGTCCTCGTCTCATCAACAGCCTGCTTCTCCTCCTTTGCCTCAAGCATATATAGCAGCAGCGGAGCAGCCTCTTCCGCTCAGCTGTGCGAACTGCTGCAACGATGTTCCTCAAGCTTCGTGTCATGCTCGTCTCCGTGCTCTTACTTTGTTACGGAACCTGCTCGGCCGCGGGCGTTTCATCTCGTGATGACACCCTGAACGATGGCCGGCGCAACATCACCGACGGCCAGACGCTCGTCTCGGCTGGTGGCGCCTTCACCCTAGGGTTCTTCTCACCGGGCGTCCCCAACAGGAGGTACGTCGGGATATGGTTCTCCGCGTCCACGGACGCCGTGGTCTGGGTGGCCAACCGCGACAGCCCGCTCAACGACACCGCCGGCGTGCTGGAGATCGACGGGGCAGGCAGGCTTCTCCTGCTCGACGGCTCCGGCCGGACCGCGTGGTCCTCCTTAAACACGACGACCGGTGGCGCTACTTCTTCTTCGTTGTCCGCGGAGGCGCGGCTGCTCGAGTCCGGCAACCTAGTGGTGGTGCGCGACGACGACGAAGAAGAAGGCGGCAGCGGCGCCGTGCTGTGGCAGTCGTTCGACCACCCGTCCAACACCCTGATCGCCGGCATGCGGCTGGGCAGGAACCCGCAGACGGGCGCCGAGTGGTCCCTCAGGTCTTGGCGCTCCCCGGACGACCCGGCGACGGGGGACTGCCGGCGCGCCATGGACACTCGGGGGCTGCCGGACTGCGTGTCGTGGCGCGGCGACGTCAAGAAGTACCGCACGGGGCCGTGGAACGGGCTGTGGTTCAGCGGCGTCCCGGAGATGGCGTCCTACTCGGACATGTTCACGAACCAGGTGGTGGTCCGGCCCGACGAGGTGGCCTACGTGTTCAACGCCACGGCGGCGGCGCCCTTCTCGCGGCTGGTGCTGAGCGAGGCCGGCGTGATCCAGCGGCTGGCGTGGGACGGCGGCAGCCGGGTGTGGAACGTGTTCGCGCAGGCGCCGAGGGACGTGTGCGATGACTACGCCAAGTGCGGCGCCTTCGGGCTGTGCAACGTCAACACGGCGGCCACGCTCTTCTGCGGGTGCGTGCAGGGGTACGTGCCCGTGTCCCCCGCGCACTGGTCCATGAGGGAGGCCGCCGCCGGCTGCCGGAGGAACGTGCCCCTGCAGTGCCGCGACGGCGGCGCCACCACGGACGGGTTCGTGGTGGTGTCTGGCGTGAAGCTCCCTGACACTGACAATGCGACGGTGGACGTCGGGGCGACGCTGGAGGGATGCAGGGCGAGGTGCCTGGCCAACTGCTCCTGCGTGGCCTTCGCCGCCGCCGACATCAGAGGAGGCGGCGGTGGCAGTGGCTGCGTCATCTGGGTCGGGGACATCGTCGACGTCCGGTACGTCGACAAAGGCCAGGATCTCTATGTGAGGCTGGCAAAATCCGAACTAGCAGGTACGTGCAGTTTGGACTTTGGATGGATCATGTTGCCCAATGGATTAATCTGTGATAGCTCTTGTTGAAATTTAGTTGGTCATGTATAACTGTTTATTTTCTTTCTGAAATGTATTTCTTCAGCTGCTAATAAGAAGAGATGGGGTATGTTGAAGATCTTGCTACCAGTCACAGCATGTCTGCTTGTACTGATGTGCATCTGCCTTGTTTGGTTATGCAAGTTCAGGGGTAGAATTTCAGGATGCAACATTGTTGTGGCACTTATGAGAAGAGGTAATATCACAGGTGGTGCTTAAACTTGCCACCGATGTTCACCTTAGTGCCTGAAGTTGAAAAATACATCGAACTGGTTTCAAAACTTGGCAGGAGCGTGCAAATACAGTGCTAATCCTATTAGTAGACGTTTTTACACTGACGTAGCACCTTAGTTCGCTTAGCATGCACAGACAACCTCGCCCTAGCAAACTGGAACTACTGGCCAGTACGCCGTTTTCTCGTGCCTGTTAATGAAAACATATCCTTTTTTAGAATAATGAAAACATTTCCTATTTTGTTAGATAAAGAGACGCGTTCGTTGGTTTTAATAACCTGCTGCAGTGCAGCCCTGTTTGCGCATGTTAGTTTGATTTTAGAAATTTGTTAAAAAAAGTTTGTAAATTATAATCACAGTAATAAAAATACATTTCAAATATTTGTGCTTCAATTTTTTTATAAATACATATAAATTAAATAACTAAAATGTTCATGTAATTTAAAAAATATTCAGCTATTTGCATGTGATTTATAGTTAAAGCTTTTAGTGAATAAATTTTCTAAATTGTTTAGTATATGCAAAAATAATTATAAAAAACTTAATTTTTTGAGTAAATTCCAAAAGTTATGCATGCTTGGCTTATGCTTAAATGAAAAAAAGTTATAGGTAGAAACAATTTTATTAATATTCACATGTGTATAACTTTGTTTTTTTGCGAGAAACATGTGTTTAACTTTCATCGTGTCATATATTCATATTTTTTATAATTAAAATATAGCTGGGATTGAATATTTTTTATAAACTGAAATTTTAAATTTTGCATATTTATGAACATTTTACATTATTGAAAATTCTTAAACAATATGAATCGTAAAAATGTACATGTAACTATTAAAAGGTTTATGTAGTTAAAATAATATTTCTGAATTTGTAGTATAGAAAATATTTATATAATTCTAAATTGTACGTCCATTTTTATAATCAGAAATACCATTTTATTTATAGGATACGTTTAAAACAAATATGTGAATATTTTTATTACTGTGATTATAATTTACAAACTTTTTTACAAATTTCTAAATGAAACTAACATGCGCAAACTGGGCTGCACTGCTGAGCTGATTAAAACCCACATACGTGTCTCTTTATCTAAAAAAACAGGAAATGTTTTCATTATTCTAAGAAAAAGGATCTGTTTTCATTAACAGGCACGACAAAACGTATGGCATACTGGCCAATAGTTCCAGTTTGCTAGGGCGAGGTTGTCTATGCACGCTAAGCAAACTATGGTGCCACGTCAGCGTAAAATCGTCTATTATTAGGATTAGCACTGTATTTGCACGCTCGCGTCAAGTTTTGAAACCAGTTCGGTGTATTTTTCAACTTCAAGCACTAAAGTGAATATCGGTGGCAAGTTTAAGCATCACCTGTGATATTACCTCTTATGAGAACTACTGACAAACAATATTTCAACTTTTCTTGTTAGGCAACCGTCGAAACAAGGATGTCCAGGCAAAGTCGATCCTAGGAGGAGCTTCAAACCAACTAATTGGTGATGAAAATATCGAGCTTCCATTGATTAGCTTTAGAGATATTGTTACCGCCACAAATGATTTCTCGAACGAGAACATGCTCGGACAAGGAGGCTTTGGGAAGGTTTACAAGGTAACAAAATAAGCTCACCCAGCAGCATGTATAACATAAAAACAATCTTGTTGACCTTAATAATGATAAAAATGACTGTAGGGAATCTTAGAAGATGAAAAAGAAGTCGCTATCAAAAGGCTCAGTAAGAGTTCTGGACAAGGAGCGGAGGAATTCAGAAATGAAGTTGTTCTAATTGCCAAGTTGCAGCATAGGAACCTTGTCAGGCTTCTTGGTTATTGTATTCATGAAGATGAGAGGCTGCTGATTTACGAGTACTTACCAAACAAAAGCTTGGATGTCTTCATTTTTGGTACGTTCAATTTTCCGTGTTGATAAAAGCTAACACATTATTTAACAGAGCTTAGCTGCATACTTATAACAACGTTGTGTACTGTTTTGCTAGACGCTGCAAGTAAGTATGTCCTTGATTGGCCAACAAGGTTTCAAATAATCAAAGGGGTAGCTAGAGGACTTCTTTATCTCCACCAAGACTCAAGGCTGACCATAATTCATAGAGACCTTAAATCAAGCAACATCTTGTTAGATGTGGATATGAGCCCAAAGATATCCGATTTCGGTATGGCAAGAATCTTTGGTCGTGACCAACAAGAAGCAAATACTAACCGAGTTGTTGGGACATAGTGAGTAATTCGTGCAAGATATTTATTTCGTTAAATTTTTCTATTCTTAAAGTTATTGTTGAATTGTGACGCAGTGGTTACATGTCTCCTGAATATGCGATGGATGGCGCCTTCTCTGTCAAGTCCGATACTTACAGCTTTGGTGTTCTACTCTTGGAGATCATAAGTGGTCTGAAGATTAGCTTACCTCACCTCTCAGAATTTCCAAACCTCTTAGCTTATGTAAGTACAATTTAATGCGAATTTGTGCACACTTCTGATGGAATTAGTAATTTATAGGAATTTGATTCAATTGATTCAGGCATGGAACTTATGGAATGATGGGAAGCCAATGGATATGGTGGACTCTTCCATTGCTGGTAACTGTTCACCAACTGAAGTTCTACGGTGTATTCATATAGGGCTCTTATGTGTGCAAGATAATCCTTACAATAGGCCACTCATGTCATCAGTTGTGTTCATGTTAGAGAATGAAACCACGGAACTTTCAACCCCAAGACAACCTGTGTATTTTGCATACAGGAACTCTGAAGCAAAAGAAACAGGGGAAAATACCAGCAGCTCAATGAATAACATGAGTGTCACGATGTTCGAAGGGCGGTAGATACTCCGTAATTTAATGTGTAAACCATTTCCCTTTTTTCAGTCATGTACTTCACTGTAAGATTTCAGTCATGTACTTAACTGTAAGCTTTTACAATATAAGAGAAAGGAGATTGTTCGGTTGAAGCAATGTTACTGAGGTTACGTTTGCTGCAATACCGGCAGAAAAATGCTTTTAGTTGAAAATTCTGCACACGGTTAATCTTTGACATCCAACACTCGATGCTTTCTTTATCTCCATCAAGGTTCAGGAGTCACAATAATTCACAGGGATCTCAAGGCAAGCGGTATGATAGACACAAAAGTAACTCCTAGAATTTCAGATTTGGTACGACACTAATTTTGAAATAGAGTTTGGATATGGAAATATTTGACTCAGAAGATGTTTTCCTGCTATATCCAAATTTAGTTGGAGTTTGTTTCTTTTCCTCCGACGTGTACTTGGCTCCGACCCTTTAACGGCAGTAGGTTGACGCAACTACCGACTATGCACTCCGTTTCTCCATGACTACTACCTCACGCTCTCCATCTATAACCCTCGCCTCCAGAAAACAGATTTCCTCACGTTCGACGGTGAGAGCAACCATCAACCCTTGCTGACCAGATACAGTATGTTCTTCCTCGGCCAATGCACACAGGAGTCCAACAAAGACCTTGTTGGCATCGTACCACATCATCGGCATCGCCGCCTTATGGTACGACCACCTTGAGGAAAAGATGGGATGACCGTCATGGGAGATCTTTCGGCAGCTCAAGTTTTTGTGTGTGTTATGGTGCTTATTTTTTGTTTGCTAAATTAGAAATATTGTTCACCTTGATCAATAAAATGTTCATACGTGTCTACACATGGAACAATTTATACTATCATTTGTTTTGTTCGTGCTACTCTCTCCATCCCAAGCAATAAGATGCGCACATATCCCAATATTAATGTTTGACCACAATTTAGACAACTCAAATGTGGGCTTCATGTGACAAAAATTATACCATTGAATTCGTATTCAAAAGAAGTTTCAATGGTATATTTTTTAAGTCAAAATATATATATTAATGGTCTAATTTAGGTTCGAAGTTGGACTTTGAAATGTGTGCACACCTTATTCATTGGAATGGGAGGGAATACCATTAGTTTGTTTGCTTACTATAGAAATTGTTCAGCTCAAAATTGGTACCAAATTGTGAGAATTTAGCAAAATACTGTCAAAGAACTCATGCGTGTTGAATTTTTGTTTACTCCCGTTTTGACAGTGTACTCTTGATTTGAAAGAAAGAAAGAAAGGAACAAGAGGGAAAAGGGAAAGTGGGATCCCTAGTCCGTTGCATATTGGGCTAACATTTTGCTCAACATCACTTGAGGAGTATTAATATAGTTTTTGTACGGATGAATGCTGTTTAGATGTGCGATGAACAACTTTTGTATACACGAAAATTTTCAAATATGTGATTATCATTTATTTTTCATATGCATGAACACTTACATGTAGGTGCCTGAATATTTTTTTAAATACATGAATATTTTTGTACATAAGAACTTTTTAAACAAGAGATGAACATTTACATTCAGATTTAAAAAATGCCCAACTCATGTTATTTTTTTATATACATATGAAGATTTACATTCAGTTTTTAATTTATTCGTAATATATAAAACTTTAAATATTAAAAACATTTTAAAACAATATTCAATAATATATTTTTTAACAAAACTTCTGAAAAAATTAAGCTTAGTGGGCTACACTCTTGAGCCGGCTCATATAGAACTCCATGCTTGTTTGCCTGCCTAGGGGTCTCTCGTGGGTGCTTACGTAGCAAAAGCCCAAAATTGGCCGAAGGGAGGCCCGTTGAGCGCTCTCAAATACATATAATGGAAAAGGTGCGGCGTCGCTCAGTTCAATCAACCATGCCGGCCAGCTCCAGCGCTGAAGGCGGCGGCCGCCGGCAGGATGTCATCGTGGTCACCACGACGGGTAAAGGGGCTTCAAGTCTTAGAGCAGCACAGGACATGTCTACATGTAGCCTAGGGACTGAAAAGAGACCTAATTACTCCATCCGTCCCATAATGTAAGACATTTTTTTAACACTACACTAGTATCAAAAAAACATCTTACATTATGAGACAACAGGAGAAGTAGATAGCAACGAGAGACACAAAGTACAAACTTTGGTTAGACATTTAATTTCTTATTTGGTCTGCATCCGGCGTTCGGTCGTGCATCTAGGCTCCGCTCCGCCTATGCGCACTGTTTCCTTACATAACTACCATTTCATGGCCAGGTTGACATTAAATTTGTGTACTATCATAAGCATGTGGACTGTCTTTGATAAATTTGACAGGGAGCTTACAAGAAAATTATGTAAACAAGGGCCAAGAGTGAGACCTTCAGTTACACATTAGAATTAGATGGCCGCTCCATCAAGTAGACTGCAAGTAAAATCATTGTTCGCCAGCTCTATTTTGTCTGCCTTGACAACAGCACTTAGTTGAAGGGGTGCAAAGCTCCGATCAGGCCCATAGAAATGAGGAAAGTAGTTACAGCCATCAGCTGCCTCATAAATTAAGCCATCTGCAATCTAAGATACACATGGATAGTAAGGTGTACATGTAAATGCTGTTGCATCAATAGGTGGCAATTTATGCATGTGTCCTAACACCCGTATAGATAAGTACACTAACCATAGTAAATATAGATCTAAAGATATAAAAAATTGGTTTCCTCAATAGCTACAATAAATTGATAGGAGAAGAAATAAAATGGATGTTTAAAGATTAATACCTTGGCAGTGTCAATTTGTAGCAGGTATAGATCATTTTGCCCACGGAAATAATTCTTTAGTGTCATCTTCACCTACACCAAGTCAAAGATTAAATAAACTTTACTTTTGAGAAGGACTAACGCGCGCGCGCACACACACACACGCACGCACACCAGTGCTCAACAGATATTACAATACCAGAACATGTGACAGTTCAAGAAAGTGAATGGTTGATGGCCCTTTTATCCAGTTAGTCCAGGATGCTAGGTCATGCTCATTGGGAGACGGTCTGCACATCTCCTTTTGGACTGATCAGTGGATTTCATCTGGGTGGTTTGCTTTCTTGTTTCCATCCCATTTTTCTTTTGCCATCGATCGCTTTGTTTGGTCACCTCGCAATTTAGTGGGTATCAGGACATTAAGTTGCACCCTGACCTGTCCACACCTGCTGCTGCTGAACTAGATAGACTGCACCAAATTATCTGTGACATTCAAGTGGTGGACCACAATTCTGAGAGTGATCTGAGATTGGGATGGTTAAATTGCAAACCGCCCTGTACTGCTTTCTTCTACAGGCTACTCACAACGCGTGCTGTCTTTTGGTCTCCTGCTAAATACATTTGGTGCTCTGTGATCCCAAAGAAATATCCTGTGTTTCTTTGGCTTGCTTTCAGAGCAAGATTGAATACACATGAAAATATGACAGGAGTTGGAGGAATATTCAGTACTGTTTCTGTGACTGTTGTCCCGATGTTGAGTCAATTAACCATATCATCCTGTGATGCAAGCTGACGCATGATCTTTGCACAGATTTGGGTCTCCTACCACTGGCTGAATCCTTGGTCTCCGTTCTTTCTTTCATGCAGACTGCCAGGCCTGATGACCCTCATTGGCACATGATCTTCACGGCCCGCACGGTGCAACTCTGGGAGGTCCGCAACAAACAGATTTGTGATCATATTTTCATCCCTCAGGCTGTCTCCCGGCAACAGAAAGCGAGCATGGCCAAGCTATGGAGCAACAGAATTGAGAACCATTCTCTGAAGGATTTCTTGGTTTCTTCTGCAGAGTGTTCGGCCCTACCTTGTAGCGTTCCTAAAATGACCATTCTCCCCTTTCTGTTTCCTCGCTTTATTTATGTTGCTTTGTAACTTGTTTTGAACCCCAGACTTCGTCCTGTTTGGAATATATAAGGTAGAATGAGGCCTACCTTCTTATCCCCGATTTTTTTTTAAAAAAAAGAGCCTAAAAACACATCGTTTCCAATTTAATTTCTCAATAGAAGAAATTTGCCGGATTTTATGTTATTTTGGTGCAATATGCTATACTGTTAATGGTCTTTTGAACGCCATTGATCCACATCTCGTTCCATGAATCACTCTTCAACTGCTTGCTAGTGTATTACGGATCATTAGAAATTAGTACTTGGTAGTACCAAACTAGTGTATTACGGATCATTAGAAAAGACATCCACTACAGTATGGACTACTGTATTTGGCATAACCAGAGGAATAAGCCCCAGATCTGGACGAGGCTAAGAACCCGAAGCTCTGCGACACCCCACCCAGGAAATCAACAGGAGAAGAAGGGTTCGCAATTCCAGATCAACAAAAGCAATGAAATCATACAGGAAATGGCACCTCCCAGCAGCATATACACTCATGAGTCCATGGTCAATCCCCATGTCCAAATCAAGCAATACAGGGGGGATCTACTGACAGAACAATATATCTACACTAGAATCTGAAGCAGAGTGCACATCTGACAGAGCCGAGAGATCTGGACTTCTGGAGGGGAGAGGACGGGGGTAAAAGACGGAAGGAATCGAAGAGATTGTGGGGGTACCTGGGCGAGGTCGCTGAGGTGGAAGCAGCCGGTGGAGCGGTCGAGGTCGCCGCCGAGGGTGCCGCCGGTGCGCTGAAGCTCCGCCCACTCACCCCCCGTGCTGATCCGGTACACGAACGCTGGTAGCGGCGGCGGCGGCGTTGCCATTGCGGTGGCCCGCTAACAACTGTGTTGTCCAAAGCGAAGTAAGTGGGCCGTACGTGTCTGGCAGTAAAAATAAGCTGAAGCAGAGGAATAGCACTACCAAACGTCACCGGCGATGCCCACCGCGCCATCGTTTTCCTCCGCTGTCTCAAAACTCCACGCGAGATGACACTCACTCTCCACCATGAAGCAGCTCCTTCCTCTCAGCCCCGTCCTCCGCCTACCACCACCATTGCAGCTCCTTCCCGTACCCAAAAAGGGGTGAATCTTCCAAGAAAATGTATGTTAAAAGACTGTCATCTCATAAACAACTAAACATATCACCAAAACATTTGCAAATGTCACCCCTCTTGACGAACATTCACCAAGTAAGGGTGTTCGTAGATAAAGCAATGATCAAAATACAAGCTGATAGAAACACACGCACACACCCAAGGCCGTCAGACTCGTCGTCGCGTCGGAGCAGCCCCAAGGGCGCCGGGTGGTCGTTGCCTGAAGTAGCGCTGAGGCCGCCGAATCACCATTGCGTGGTGCAGCACCCGCCATCGCGCAGGGGCTCGCCTGGTCGCAGTCGCATAGGTCAGATGAGGCGGCGGCGAGATTTGGGTTAGAACTTGGAAGGATAGGAACGGGTAGAATAAGACATGGAGTTACCTAATTACTGAAAGAGGGGGTTATGTGAAAAATGGAGTTAAGTGGCTGGTTAGTGCTCCCACCTTTGATCTCTGCCGCTCGCTATTGATCCAAGGTCCCACGATGGAAGTTTTCAGATTTGCACCGAATTCCAGTTTTCACTTGATACTTCGCCTAAAACTAATGCATCAACTTACATTTGTTTCTGGATCCTCCCCAATCTGACTATTTCATGTTTATACTATGAAGATCAAAACATGCAGATTCCCTCAAAGAATTACTAATTTCGAAGGACTTAGCAATTGATCCCTTTTGGGATTCCACTACCAGACAAATAATTTCTTGAAGACATGCCACTAAATAAGCTGCATGAAAATGGTGAATACAAGGGTCAAGAGCACCTGGAAACGAAATGATGGATGTAGATGACTTGATCCGTATGCCACAGTAATCAGCACGAACAAAAATACAACGCCATGAGGTGAATAAACTTTCTCCCTTCTCTAGTCTCCAGCCTGAGCACTCTCCCACGTTCGGATCCAATGAAGAGCAGAAGAAGACCCATGTAGATTTGGTGGATGTGCGCTGTGGAATCCTGCGCAGAGCTATTTATCAATGAATCTCTGAATTAAGGAACATAATTACTGGAAAGAACTTCTGGGAGGCACCGTCCTAGAGTCCTTGGTCCGTCTTTGTCCGTCTCACCCCTCCTCGGTGGCTCCAAGTAGTTCTTCTTGGTTCATCTCTAGTTTGCTTGGTTGTCGTCCGAAAGGTGTGTCGGTGCCCGGTACCTTTATATCTTGCCTTGGGTGTGTGCTGTGTGTCGTGGTGGGTGTGTTTGTATCGGTTCGCTCGGATGTATGTGGTGATGTTTGCTTTATAATATAAAGCGGGGGGCAACCCTTTTTCGGTAAAGAAAAACGTCTACCCTCTCGGTCTCTCTTCAAAGTCTAGGGAACGAGCAGAGCATTGAGAAGGAAGGAGAGCTGATCAGGGAATTCATGCCATTCTTTTGCGGGTGGAATTCACGCCATTAAATGGCCGGCCACGACACTGGAATCGGAGAGGCACGGTAGGGATTGCCGACCGCGTTGGGCCTGCGACTGGGGAAGCAAAGGAGTCGCGGGTCAAGTGCGGAAAGAGTGCGATCGATTCCTTGGGTGGTTGGGCCTTAATTTTTTTCGTGTATATTTTGGGCATCCTGCAAGAATACTACTTGGCCCAGGGCCCCTGCCTCCCCCGGGCCCAGGGCGGGCGCCCCGTTTGCCCGGCCTATGGGCCGAGCCTAGGCCGGGCCTGATGACAGAGCCTTCAAGAAGGGTAGGATGCCCATGGATGTCGCCGCCGTCGGTCTGGCCAAAGCTAGACATGGATTTCCCTCCGGCAAGCACACTCTACCTTCGAACAGGGTGCGGCCAATCGCCGATCTACCGTACCACCGCCATGAAACGGCCAACCCCAACCTCCACGCCGCCCACACGACCATAGAAGCACCCGAGCCACACATTCTAAGAGTTGTGTGTCCAGAGTGTGCTTGCAACTAAGACAACAGATGAAAGATAGGCTTCACAGTTGCGTGGCAAGATGCAGTTGTAATTAGGACAAAAAATGATCAGACCCTCACTAAATAGGATGTACTTGTAATTGAGATAAAAATGGATCGGCCTCAGTTGAGTATTGAGATATGGACTTGCACAGAGACTACAAAGGTTGATGAATTTCATACAAATAAATAAATAATAAAAAGGGGAAAGAAAATAAAGAAAAAGGAAATGGAAAAGTAGAAAATAAAAAAACGTGTCGCTTGCTACGAACGAAAAGTGAACGGGAAAGAGAATTGAGAGTGGCAAAATTGCAACGACCAGTGCCGTACCCGTTTTTGGAGCTCCTATACGACGCTTTAGGCGCCTGTTCTAGAACCTGGCGCTCACGCAGCCACTGCCGTGGCCAGCCCAACAAGCGCTGCTAGTGGCTCACTCGGCCACACAGCGACTTCGTTTGCACTGTTATCTAAAGAAAAACTACATGCGCACCGGTCAACTGCTGGCCCATCAATCGTTCATCACCAGTTGACTTTTAAAAATAATGGATCTAAAAAAAGATCAAAAAATCCAAAAAGATTCATGATTTTGAAAAAATATATTAGGAGTTTGAAAAAAATTCATGATTCAAAAATTTCAAGGAATTCAAAAAAAGTTCCTGGAAGATCGCAAATTTGGAAAAAAGTTCATCAAAATTTGAAAAATGCTCATGAATTCAAACTTTTTTATATTTTTTGGAAAAAACATGAATTTGAAAAAAATCATTGATTTTAAAAAGAAGTTCATCAATTTTGAAAAATAAATCACAATTTGAAAAAAGTTCATCAATTTTAGAAAACAAAATCATGAATTCGAAAAGAAGTTCGCGCATTTAGTAAAAAGAAAACATAAAAAGAAAAAGGAAAAAAGAAAAAGAAAAAGGAAAAACCTGAACAAAACCGTTACAAGAAAAAAGGAAAAAGAAAAAAAATTGAATGAAACCATTCCAAGAAAAAGAAAGAAGAATGATGAAAAGAAGGAAAATATTGTAGGTCACAATAGGTGAGTTGGCTGGGTGGACTTGCAACTGAAGAGAAAAAAGAGATTGGGCCTAGTTGCATGTCAATAATGGACTTGCAACTGAGGCTCATTATGAAATTTTAAAAGTTGGTGAATTTCAAAAAAATAGAGGAAAAATATAATAGTATCAAAAAATAGAAAATTATTGGTTGGTACGTGTTTATGCAATTTCTTCACCATGTATTGACTTTAAAATAGGAATTACAGCAAAAAGGAATATCAGAATGCCCCCCCCCCCTCACATGCACACACAACACAGCAAAAAAATATGAGTTTCCCTAAACAAAAAGCAAAAATATATATGAGTGGTTGTGTAGAAGGGGTGAGTCGCTTCGTATTTCACAATTGATCCTCTTTCCACTTCCGACCCACAAAGAAAAATATCACACACTACAAACATAGAAAACGAAATCACTAATTAAGGAGTACTCGTTGCAAAGAACACTCCACTTTCCCAGGTCGCGACAAGTGGCGCACATGCAGCGCGCCACTTGTCGCAACCTGGGAGTTTTCCCTTTTTTCGTAGATTTGTTTATTCAAAACGTTTTATCTCTTAAACCGTGCGTCCAAATCTCGAACCATTTTCACCATTGGATTCCTCGCGTCGAGATCTCCAAAACTAAATCCCATGTTGATAGGTTTTGACGAACTTTTTTTTCACGAAAAAAACCGGGCGAAAAAACCGAACCGGGAGCACGGTTTTTTCCCTTTCCGAAAGCGGCACGCCCGTGCCTCTCGTGAAATCATAACTGTGCCTCTCGTGAAAGCAAAACCGTGACTCTCGTGGAAGGAAAAAAAATAGAAAAAGCGTTTTTTTCGTTTCCGAGAGGCACAGCCGTGACTCTCGCGAAGGCACAACCGTGCCTCTCGCGAAAGCAAAACCGTGACTCTCGCGAAAGAAAAAAAACAGAAAACGTGTATTTTTCCTTTCCTAGAGGCACGGCCGTGATTTTCGCGAAAGCACAACCATGCCTCTCGCGGAAGCAAAACCGTGACTCTCACGGAAGAAAAAAAAAACAGAAAACGGGTTTTGTTTTTTCCTTTCCTAGAGGCACGGCCGTGACTTTCGCGAAAGCACAACCGTGCCTCTCGCGGAA
>NC_041382.1:753227838-753237927 GCF_002162155.2 Triticum dicoccoides
TCGCGGAAGCAAAACCGTGACTCTCGCGAAAGAAAAAAAAAACAGAAAACGCGTTTTTTTCCCGTTTCCGAAAGGCACGGCCGTGACTCTCGCTAAAGCACAACCGTGCCTCTCGCGGAAGAAAAACTGTAACTTTCGCGAAAGGAAAATAAAAGAAAACACGTTTTTTTCGTGCAATTTTTTTTTTGAAATTTTTTTGATCGAAAAGCTAAGAAAGACTGGGGCAAAACCAAAACGTCAAAAAACCCGAAAAAATCCGTTTAAAAAGCCAAAAACGCATGCGTAAAAATAAAAAAAATCCGAAGGGAGCGTCCAGAGCGCGACATGTGGCGAATGGCTGAGAGCGCGCCAAGTGGCGCTGATCGTTGCGAGGCTCCCGAAGGAGCGCTTGTTAACTAGTTGCTCCCCATAGAAAAGACAACCCATAACCCAGCTAAAGCCCACGACAAGGGAACTAAAAATCCAACACAACCCAGCAGGTTCTCACGAGCGTGGCTGTGCGGGGGATTGACAACGAAGCCACACGACAAAGAGAGCGACACGAATCTTGGCGTTTTACATCGTGTAATTGAGCAGTTAGATGTGGCATATGTAATTCTCATCTAGATGTGATTTAGCAAAACTATTTTTGCAATGAACATGGACACATTTTTTAGGAAGTGTGTGCCACTGAATATGCTTAGGATGGTAGAAGGGTTAGAATACAAAAGCACATCACAAGTTCAACGCTAGCAACTAAAATGCAAAATTTATGGTAGAGGTTTTTGATTGGTGGTGTTGACATTTCTACTACTCCATTCAAGCCCATCTTCTAGAGAACCAGGTTGGCAGGGAAGGTGAGAAAGGTGACAAAGTTTGATGGTCAAATATTGGTTGCTTTATATTTGGCATTTTGTGCAAAAGGTGGCATTTATGGTTTATGAAAAAAGAATATACCATGGAACAAATATTTTAGTTGATTTTATCAAGGTATAGATGGAGTAATCTCTCTGATTTTTGTGGCCTTTTTCATAGCAACAGATAGGGTAGTTGCTTCGTAATATGGCAAAACAGGATAATTGCCAAATGGTGAAAGGAGTGGCTTTTCACCAAAGGAGTAAGTGTCAACCTCTTGAATGCTTGTTGGTATAAGTTCTTGAATTAAGTAGGCGGGGTTAGTGACCAACTGACCAACAACAAGCCAAGAATTTAAGGGGAGCATCCAAAAACATGTGGAGCTAAAAATATGGTGGAGTGAGTAGACAAGGATGATCCACTATTCAATTTAACCCGATATTTTTACTAGAGGTCAAGTATAGTAGTAGAAATATCTCCACAAATTTTCATGAATTTCTCAGCTCAAATGTGCAGGAAAGGTAATTACTTTTAATTAAAAAATATTGCATTGGAGATAGCATCTTTTTTTGCAAATCTAGATTTTATATGCATTGAATAACTACTGTGATTCTTTTTGTATAATCTTGCAAGCAAAGTAGATGAGGGTTCCTTTGTAAAGCCAAGGCTAGGGTTTAATATTTCAATAAATTAGAATAGGATTGTTGGATGGCTATGATCAAGGTAGGCGAGACCAAGGACATTCGGATGGAATGAGAATATTTCCTATGATGAAAACGTAAAGATGCCATGTTCGATATTGTCATCCATCTTAACCAAGAACAAAATAAATTCAACAAAAAAATATGAAGGGAAAACAGGACAAAAATCGCAAACCTGATTACACAGCTTCTCGTCTTCTACGGAGGTCAGAAGGTTTCCATTTTGGTTCTAGCCTCTCTTTCTAGCTGCATGGATTCCATACCTGTTGTAGTGTTCCTTGCCGGTGTGCAGGCATCATTGATCAGGGCTCCATACCTGTTGGTGGGCCATGCAGTACGGGGTTTTGCTTGGTTTTCCCTTAATTAACCAACTGGTGTTAGCTTATTAACCGGTCAATTCTACTCCCTCTTGATGAATAGGAAAAGCCTCTACCAGTTGCTCAGAAAAAACGCATGGCTCCGTACGCGACCACCCGCCACCGGCTCTGATGATATCAAAGCAATGCATTATCCCCTGCTGCGACGAGCGCGTGATCATGAGGTTTCCCGGTCACCCTCTCAAGCTGCCACTCTAGTCCAGTTTGAATTGTTAGGGAGTAGTAACGATTTTCTTTAGGCGTACCTAGAGCAGCGTTTAAGTCTATGAGACTTGTTGGCCTGCTCTCGTCAAACCATCAGTACTAGTCAAGGTCCCTGAAAAGGGCTGTTCACATTGCCGTCTCTGTTGATTAGTCTCGAATCCGGACTTTGCCACTTTGATAATCTTCAAATCCTTCGAGATGCCCATGACGTCGAGCTCTATATACAGAGCCCCGAAATAACACAAGCCATACCAGGCTACCACACACATGTCAAGCTCATGACTTATCAGTCAAATATTGTCATTAGTGCTGCAGCAAGCAAACTCACAATCACATGCCGCGAATTTTCCCCTGTCATCCTCTCAGTGTGGAGCGTAGACTCCAATCTGGCCCCGTAGTGACGAATATTCTTTAAGCGTGCAGCACTGTCGTTGGAGACTTGTCGTCTGGCCATATGTGCTATATATAGGTCTATGTCAATTGCCAACCTTGATGTATTTATCTATACCATAGACTTTTGAGTCTGCTCTGCTCTCCTGTGCTATATATGGTCTATGTCGACCTTGATGTTTTTATCCTTAATTATCAACTAGTTCCATTAGTTCTAGACTTTGCCATCTTTCATCTATATCTGTGCCTGCCGGCGCAAGCAGATGATCCCCATCTTCTTCCTCCTAATCTTGAGTTCATTCTGCAGCGCGGATGACCAGCTCACACAAGCCAAGCCACTCACCCATGGCGAGATGCTCATTTCCGAGAGCGGGGACTTTGCTCTGGGCTTCTTCTCCCCGACAAGCTCCAACAAGAGTTTTTACCTTGGCATATGGTACCACAGCCTCCCCGGGCCACAGACCGTCGTGTGGATCGCCAACCGAGACAGCCTAATCATCAACACCCTTCGTCCATGATGCTCAAGGTAACTAACAATTCTCGCATGGTATTATCAGACTCCGAAGGCCGTATTATTTGGATGGCAGGAAGCAATGTCACTTCTGGGGCGCCAGGAGCTTATGCAGTACTACTCAACTTAGGGAACTTTGTCCTCCGGTCTTCGGGCGACCAGGACATATGGTTGAGCTTCGATCATCCGACCGACACCGTCCTTCCAAACATGAGATTTTTGGTGAGCTATAAGGCACAAATCGTCACACGTCTTGTTGCTTGGAAGGGCCCCGATGAACCATCTTCTGGGGACTTCTCATGCAGCGGCGACCCAAGATCCCCAGACCTTCAGTTGGTAACGTTGAACAAGGCTAGGCTATATTGTCGTATCATTGTGTGGGACGGTGTGTCGGTGTCCGGCCGCACACTTCTAACCAACACTAGCTCCACATTGTACCAAACAGTTGTCAACTCTGGAGACGAGTTCAGTTACACGTTCGCCGTCTCCAACAACTCACCGTTCATGCACATCATGCTTGACTACACTGGCAAGTTGAAGGCTCTAGGCTGGGACGATCACTCCATGTCATGGACAGTCATCAATGAGCACCCCAATAGTGCTTGCGATCTCTACGCCTCTTGTGGCCCATTTGGCTATTGTGACTTCACCAAGGCCATTCCAACATGTCAGTGCTTTGATGGGTTTGAGCCCGTCGACAGTACTAACTCTTTTAAAGGATGTCAGAGAAAAGAAGCGCTGAATGCAGCAAGAAAAGTCATTTCGCGTCTTTTCCTCGAATGAAGGTTCCTGACATGTTCTTGCATATACGCAACAGAAAGTTGGATGACTGTGCAGCTGAGTGCATCAACAATTGCTCGTGTACAGCGTATGCTTATGCCAACTTGAGTAGCGGAGGTGCTATGGCTGACCCGTCAAGGTGCTTAGTTTGGTCAGGGGAGCTTATTGATGCTCAGAAGAGAACCGTTGGCGAGAACCTGTACCTCCGACTTTTTTTTGGTTCGGAACCACCAGCACACGAGTCTCCTCGTGCTCGGGGTGTGCCCTCCGACTTGCCAATCCTGGTATTCGGTGTTCCATGCCCTCTTGTTTTTACCTAGTCAGTAATGATTTTAACTCTATTGTTAGTATCTATCAATACATATTTAACCAAAAAAGATTGTAGTACTATAAAAATAATTTCAAAAAATATCTAACCATACCATTTTCAAGATATCCAATCTAAATATATCAAGCAGTATCAGTAGTCAAAGTTTTAGAAGTTCCTTATCAAGAACATCACGTTGTTTAGAAACTGGAAGGAATACATATGGAAGGTCCTCTTGTTTAAATAAACACGGCATTCCTTTTAATATCATTTTACAATTGCTAGGTTGTTCAATTACTTCTGGCCTTCACTTTCAAATTCATTGACAATTCTTTCCAGATTCCATGTCTTAACTTTCCCATACGGCCATAGCTAGTTGCTATTTTTTCTCTTGAATTGACAATAGTGTCCAATGCATATTTGCAAGATCAACTACCATTTTTTAAGATGGTCAAATCTTTGATTTACCACTGGCCCTGGTAGTTCAGGTTAAGAAATAACAATAGTCCAGGTGCCTAATTAGCTTCACAAAATCCGTCATGGTACTTATGGAAGTTAATTCTGAATTTCTGATTGGTCGTATTTCTGCGGTCGACAAGGAAATCGGTCCAGTAAAGATTGTACTCCCCATTATATCATGTCTGCTACTACTAGCATGCATAGTCTTCATCTGGATATACAAATATAGAGGTAAAGTAACAAATATCGACTTCTTTTTGACATATTACATTAGTGCAAGAGTAAGTGGATGTCCTAATTAACAGGCAAATGGGGAAAGAAGAAATACCAGAAGAAACTGATGCTAGGATACATTAGCACATCCAACTCACTAGAAGGCAAAAATACAGAATTTCCATGTTTTATCTATGAAGACATACTTTCAGGAACAAATTTTTTTGCGGATTCCAATTTGCTTGGACGTGGAGGTTTTGGCAAAGTTTACAAGGTAACATGATGGGTTAGTCTTGTCATTGGTGGTACAGAGGAAACGATTTTAGAGTTGAAAATTATCTCATGGGCTCAATTGAAAAACACATCTCTTCATGTAAAAATGTTACACATAGGTGCGAAAATGTTAATTTCCATTTTTGGCTCCATTGAAAAAGTTCGATCATGTAGGGCACAATGGGATATTTACGATGAGATCCTTCTATACGGATCTGGTTAATTCTGGCCCCATCTCAAGGTCACTTCATATATGGAAGGTTAAGGTTCCTTTGCGGATTAAAATTTTTATGTGGTTTGTCCACAAGCAAGTAATACTCACAAATGACAACTTACTTAAGAGGCGATGGGTAGGCAACTCGCGGTGTTGTTTTTATGCTCAGGATGAGACAATACAACATTTATTCATTGAATGCCCACTTGCCAACTTACTTTGGAGAACGATTCATATAGCTTTTAATATCAATCCTCCAGCAGATATTGCGTCTTTGTTTGGGACGTGGTTAACTGGGGTTGAACAGATCACGGCAGCTCGTATTCAGATTGAAATATGTGCGTTACTATGGGCTATATGGAACTGCAGAAATGATATGATTTTTAATAGACAACACAACTTAACTTTTTTGCAGGTTATCTTCAGAGCTATAGCTTGGATCCGTACGTGGTCCTTACTCACTCCTATGGACTCCAGGGAGCCTTTGCTTACTGGGTGCAACCGATGAGAGATGGTGGCTCAGGTTATATTCAACCGGTTCGGATGGCGTTCGCATACAGGATAGGAG
This sequence comes from Triticum dicoccoides, assembly GCF_002162155.2. Lineage (NCBI taxonomy): Eukaryota > Viridiplantae > Streptophyta > Magnoliopsida > Poales > Poaceae > Triticum > Triticum dicoccoides. Next base: position 753,233,670 of record NC_041382.1, read on the forward strand.
TCTAGAGAGCTTGTCCTTATTATCACCGTCCGCTTGTATTTTTCAGTTTTACGTGCTATGTTTTGCTTCGTTTGCGAGCTATAATACCTTTATGATGATACTTTCTGAATTTTTAATAAAAGGGCCGCATACATCATCATGATGCAGAGGCCGGGGGTATACCTCCATTTCCAAAAAATGTAGGGCACAGTGGAAGGTGGAAAAGAAGTTGCTGTCAAAAAGCTTAGTAAGAGTTCTGGGCAAGGTATAGTGGAGTTCAAAAATGAAGTAGTTCTCATTCCAAAACTGCAGCACAAGAATCTAGTCAAACTTCTCGGCTGCTGCATTCATGAAGATGAGACGTTATTGGTCGACGAGTACATAACTAACAAAAGTTGGATGCCTTTCTTTTTGGTATGTGCTAGTTTGTTGATTACATACAGTTTTTTACATGAACCAAAATGGTATTCATGATGACTTGTTTCCTTTCATTTTGACCATGAAAGATCATGCACGAAAACATGTGCTCGATTGGTTGACACGGTTTAAAATAATTAAAGGAATAGCAAGAGGCCTTCTTTATCTTCATCAAGATTCAAGATTAACGATAATTCACAGAGATCTCAAAGCGAGCAACATTTTGTTGGATACAGAAATGATTCCTAAAATTTCATATTTTGGTATGGCAAGAATCTTTGGTGCAAACCAGAATCATGCTAACACAACCCGGGTCGTCGGAACATAGTAAGTAACTGGTATACTAATGAACTCTTAGCGCCCTATTTTAATATGGTTTAGTATAGCGTGTTTTGTACATTCCTTGCTGACTTGTCGAATGTTTTAAACAGTGGTTACATGTCCCCAGAATATGCCATGGGAGGTACATTTTCTGTGAAATCGGACACTTATAGCTTTGGGGTCCTTCTCTTGGAGATTGTTACACTAGTAGAAAAAGGGGCTTTCGTTCGGGCCTGGCCAGCCCATTAGTCCCGGTTCTTCCACGAACCGGGACCAATGGATGCATTTGTCCCGGTTCGTGAGCCCAGGGGGCCAGCCGGGGCCTCGTGGGCATTGTTCCCGGTTTGTATGGACTCATTTGTCCCGGTTCCAGGCACGAACCGGGACCAATGGGCCTTGCTCCTGGCCCACAAACATTGGTCCCGGTTCTTGGCTCGAACTGGGACAGAAGGCTGGGCTTTAGTCCCGGTTCCAGCCATGAACCGGGACAAATGAGTTGCCTATATATACCCCGTTGCCGCACCAGAGCACTCCACAGTGCTTTGTTTTTTCTGGCCGGCGACGAGAGGGCATTTGGGTGCTCTAGCTCACCTCCTATGCACACGAGGTGTTCGATGAAATGCCCAAGCCATGCTAGTTAAGCTTTCTCCTCTCGAAGCTCGACCTCCAAGCTCCATTTTCCCCGAGATTTGTTTAGGTTTAGCAGTCCGTCACGTCCCGTCCCTGTCTTCACCGCCGTCGATCGCCCGCGCCGATCTCGTCGCCTGCACCACTGTGGTGAGCCTCTTATCTTCTTCTGAAGGAAAAAAAATTCTTACTTTAGATAGATACTTGTCTAATTTTCTTACTTTTATTATTGCTTGTTATTATATAGTGCGATGGTTTTGGTATCCGCCCCCGTTGGCCCTCGTCCTGGCTATGATTCGGATGTGGTATATATTATCTTTTATAACTATTTGGTTCTTTTATTGTTTATGACAATTATTCCCATCAAGTTGACATAGATTTTATTTATGTAGGAGGTAGTTGAACCGGAAATTCCAACCGACCCTATTGTCGAGAGGTTAAATTTAGTTGAAGAAGAAAACAATTACTTGAAGGAAAAAATAAAAAAAATGAGGAGGAGACAATGATATTGGAGTTGCATGTTGCGGATGTCGTCGATGATCACAAGATCAAGATAGATGCAATGCGGTTGAAGATGAGAAAGATTAGAAAATATGCCATTCATACCGAGGCTTGGTATCATTATGCCGTTGGATCAATTTTTACCTTGGTTGTGATTATGATCACATTTATTGTTGCACTGAAAGGTTTCACATAGTTTCAATGTATGGTTTAACTAGATGCTCTAGAGAGCTATATGTTGTTCAATGAGAACTATATATGTACTTTGTTTTTAATGTGATGATGAACTTCTATTAATTTGGTCACTTATCTATCCATGAGAGCTATATGTACTAAATTGATGATGTGACTTTGAATGGTGCATTTTATACATGAAGTGCATCTAGTTTTTGCCGTAAGCCTCACTACTTTCTTACACATGCTATGTGGGTGAAATGATGATACCATGCCAACTTTCAACCTTTTCAGAGTTCATTTGTAGTGCTTTTCAATTTAAGGGTCTTATAGCTCAAAATAATCAGTAAATGCATGAAAAATAACAAATGAAGTCAGAAAGGGTTGAAAATTATGATGTGGTTTTGAATGGTGCATTTTGAACACAGAAAAAGTATGGAGTTCAAATAAGTTCAAAAAAATGAAATCCCTTTGTAACAGACGAGTTTCCGTATGAAATCCTGATACTTCAAAAGAGATTGTACATTTTGTACACGAAGTGCATCCAGTTTTTGCCGTAAGCCTCTCTACTTTCTTGCACATGCTATGTGGGTGAAATGATGATACCATGCCAAGTTTCAACCTTTTCAGTGTTCATTTGTAGTGCTTTTCAATTTCAGGGTCTTATAGCTCAAAATAATCAGTAAATGCATGAAAAATAACAAATGAAGTTAGAAATGATTGAAAATTGATGATGTGGCTTTGAATGGTGCATTTTGAACACAAAGAAAGTATGGAGTTCAAATAAGTTTAAAAAATGAAATCCCTTTGTAACAGACGAGTTTCCGTATGAAACCCTGATACTTCGAAAGAGATTGTCCGTTTTGTATACGAAGTGCATCCAGTTTTTGCCGTAAGCCTCTCTACTTTCTTGCACATGCTATGTGGGTGAAATGATGATACCATGCCAACTTTCTACCTTTTCAGAGTTTATTTGTAGTGCTTTTCAATTTCAGGGTCTTATAGCTCAAAATAATCAGTAAATGCATGAAAAGTAACAAATGAAGTCAGAAAGGGTTAAAAATTGATGATGTGGCTTTGAATGGTGCATTTTGAACACAGAAAAAGTATGGGTTCAAATAAGTTCAAAAAATGAAATCCCTTCGTAACAAACGAGTTTCCGTGAAACCGTGATACTTCGAAAGAGAGTGTGCATTTTGTACATGAAGTGCATCTAGTTTTTGCCGCAAGCCTCTCTACTTTCTTGCACATGCTATGTGGGTGAAATGATGATACCATGCCAAGTTTCAATCTTTTCAGAGTTCATTTGTAGTGCTTTTCAATTTCAGGGCCTTATATCTCAAAATAATCAGTAAATGCATGAAAAATAACGAATTTCAGGGTCTTTCAGTAAAAAGAATTATCATAAAATAAAATAAATAAGTAATTTGAAACAAAATAATATAAGCTTTAATAGAATATATAAGTAGAAACAAAATAAAATAAAATAAAATTTAATAACATAAATAAACTTTATGAAACTAAAAATATCAAAGTCTTTTCTGTTCAAAACATTATAAGCAACCTCTGAAATTTATGAAACTAAAATTATATAAAATTGATGCAACTAAAATTATCAAAGTATTTTATGTTCAAAATCATTAAAAGCAAAAAAGAATTTTCATAAAGAACTTTTTTTGTTAGAAACTTTAATAGCAAAAATATTATCATAAAATAAAAAAAATAAGTAATTAGAAACAAAATAAAATAAAATAAATAAGCATTTTGTTGTAAGTAGAAACAAAACAAAAAAATAAAAAAATAAAAAATAAAAAATTTGCCAGCTACTAGGCCACCACAGCCTGAATACGACTATAAACCCATCAATGGGCCAGGATTCAGGCCCGCAGAAGGCCCAGTAGGCCCATCAGGCACAACAGTCACAATTAGGTCCGTAAGCCTGCAATGCAGAGAGCTCGAGAGGGGTGCAACAGTGGGGCTTATAAACCACTGCGCGCCCCTCTCGACTAGCGATGTGGGACTAAACTCCCACCACCACCCGACTATGCAAGGCCTTTGGTCCCGGTTTGTGGCACAAACCGGGACTAAAGGGGTGCATTGGTTCCGATTCGTGGCACCAACCGGAACTAATGCACCCCCTTTAGTCCCAGTTGGTGCCACCAACCGGGACCAATGGCCGGTTGGTGCCACCAACCGGGACCAAAGGCCACCGCTTCCCGCCCTTTGGGCTGTTGAAAAG
>NC_041382.1:753237996-753282767 GCF_002162155.2 Triticum dicoccoides
CACCAACCGGGACTAAAGGGTTCATTGGTCCCGGTTTGTGCTATGAACCAGAACCAATGCTCTGAGTATATAAGTAGGACTTGTGAAAATTTTCACTTCTCATCTCGCAGTTCCGCCCTGACGACGCCGACGACATCGACGCCGCTAGGCTGCCGCGCGCCCCCGTCCACCACCGCCCTTGCCCCGGCCTCACCGCACCCTGCCCCGACATCGACGCGCCCTGCCCCGACCTCGCCGTCACCGAGCCCTGCCTCCACCTCGCCGCGCCTCGCCGTCGTGCACGCCGCACCCTACCCCGACCTCGCCGCCGCTTGCGTGCACTGTGAGCGCCTCACCGCACCGTTCCCCCTCCTCTCCCCCTTCTCCCTCGCGCCCCAACGCCGGCGCCCGCCCCGACACCGACGATGAAGATGTCATTTTGTAGTAGATGATGATGATGATGATGTATGTATGTTCATATATATGCAAAAGTTAGGGTTTTTTCCTGTTCTTAGATTTTTTGGGGTGATATTATTGTAGAATATGCAAATGTTTGTATGTTCATATGCAAAAGGATATGTCATTTTTTATAAAAAAATTATGATTTTTTCTGTTGTAATTTTGTTCATAGAATTTTTAGTTTATATATATGTGTTCGTATGCAAAAGTTAGGATTATTTTAGTTTATATATGTTTAGTTTAGGAAGAAGGAAAAGAAAAAGGAGAAATAAATAAGAAGAGGAAAAAAGGAGAAAAAAAGAGGAGAAGAAGAAAGGAATAGAAGAGAAGAAGAAAAAACTTCTCCTCTTTTTTCTTCTTCTTATTTATCCTCTTCTCCCTTTTCTTATTTTTTCCATGTATGTATAATTTATGTCCCGATAATTTCAACACGAGGGGGGGGGGTCGATATACCACCTCCCCGATAACATTATTTTCCCATGTATGTACGTCGTCGTTGTCGATATAACCCCTCCCGGATAACTTCGACATGAGGGGCGGTCGATATATATACCCCCTCTCGACCGTGACAACTTATACCACGGGAGCACCCCCCGGCCCTCTCGCTCGACCAAAACTCTCGAGGACACCCAAACCCTAGAAAAAACAATGTCGGTCTCCTATCCCCTCCAGCCGCGCCCCTACCCGATCGACAAACTCTCTTGAGGCCACCCAAATTTACCAAGTTAAAAGAGCGTTGTCGTCGAGGCCACCCCAAACCCTAGAGAAGCGTCGAGGCCAGGCCACTAATATGATTCCTTATTGTTCTTAGCTAGCTAGTTCAACGTTTGCCACTAATATATCCATCTGTCATGTTTGAATAATAATTACCATGTTGTAAATATTTGCAGCAACTATGGATCCGCACCCCCGAGACGAAGCACAAGAAGCGGTGTTGGGGGAGATAATCGCACACGGAAGTGATGCCGTCTTGTTGTTTCTCAATGACACATGCACCGATGGTCTGGAAAGACAGGATGAAGAAGCAGGCTACGACGACGATGATCAAACAATGAAGGAGGAAGGACACCGTGATGACGGCTCCGGTGACCGAATGGAGGGGGAAGGACACCGTGATGACGGCTCCGGTGACCGAACGGAGTCCGGCCAGGTATATATATTAATTAATTATGAAGGAAATATGCCCTAGAGGCAATAATAATGTTATCATTTATTTCCTTATATCATGATAAATGTTTATTATTCATGCTAGAATTGTATTATACGGAAACATAATACTTTTGTGAATACATAGACAAACCAAACGTCACTAGTATGCCTCTACTTGACTAGCTCGTTAATCGAAGATGGTTATGTTTCCTAACCATAGACATGTGTTGTCATTTGATTAATGGGATCACATCATTAGGAGAATGATATGATTGACATGACCCATTCCATTAGCTTAGCACCCGATCGTTTAGTATGTTGCTATTGCTTTCTTCATGACTTATACATGTTCCTATAACTATGAGATTATGCAACTCCCGTTTGCCGGAGGAACACTTTGTGTGCTACCAAACGTCACAACGTAACTGGGTGATTATAAAGGAGCTCTACAGGTGTCTCCAAAGGTACATGTTGGGTTGGCGTATTTCGAGATTAGGATTTGTCACTCCGATTGTTGGAGAGGTATCTCTGGGCCCTCTCGGTAATGCACATCGCATAAGCCTTGCAAGCATTACAACTAATGAGTTAGTTGCAAGATGATGTATTATGAAACGAGTAAAGAGACTTGCCGGTAACGAGATTGAACTAGGTATTGAGATACCGACGATCGAATCTCGGGCAAGTAACATACCGATGACAAAGGGAACAACGTATGTTGTTATGCGGTCTGACCGATAAAGATCTTTGTAGAATATGTGGGAGCCAATATGAGCATCCAGGTTCCGCTATTGGTTATTGATCGGAGACGTGTCTCGGTCATGTCTACATTGTTCTCGAACCCGTAGGGTCCGCACGCTTAAGGTTTTGATGACAGTTATATTATGAGTTTATGCATTTTGATGTACCGAAGTTTGTTCGGAGTCCCGGATGTGATCACGGACATGACGAGGAGTCTCGAAATGGTCGAGACATAAAGATTGATATATTGGAAGCCTATATTTGGATATCGGAAGTGTTCCGAGTGAAATCGGGATTTTACCGGAGTACCGGGAGGTTACCGGAACCCCCCGGGAGGTATATGGGCCTTAGTGGGCTTTAGTGGAAGAGAGGAGAGGTGGCCAGGGCTGGGCCGCGTGCCCCTCCCCCCTAGTCCGAATAGGACAAGGAGAGGGGGGCGGCGCCCCCCTTCCTTCTCTCTCTCCTCTTTCCCCCTCCCGAATCCTATTCCAACTAGGAAAGGGGGGGAATCCTACTCCCGGTGGGAGTAGGACTCCTCCTGGCGCGCCCTCCTCCTGGACGGCCGCACCTCCCCCTGCTCCTTTATATACGGGGCAGGGGGCACCCCTAGACACACAAGTTGATCCACGTGATCATATTCTTAGCCGTGTGCGGTGCCCCCTTCCACCATAATCCTCGATAATATTGTAGCGGTGCTTAGGCGAAGCCCTGCGACGGTAGTACATCAAGATCGTCACCACGCCGTCGTGCTGACGGAACTCTTCCCCGACACTTTGCTAGATCGAAGTCCGGGGATTGTCATCGAGCTGAACGTGTGCTAGAACTCGGAGGTGCCGTAGTTTCGGTGCTTGATCAGTTGGGCCGTGAAGACGTACGACTACATCAACCGCGTTGTGCTAACGCTTCCGCTGTCGATCTACAAGGGTACATAAATCACACTCTCCCCTCTCGTTGCTATGCATCACCATGATCTTGCGTGTGCGTAGGAATTTTTTTGAAATTACTACATTGCCCAACAGTGGCATCCGAGCCTAGGTTTTATGTGTTGATGTTATATGCATGAGTAGAACACAAGTGAGTTGTGGGCGATATAAGTCATACTGCTTACCAGCATGTCATACTTTGGTTCGGCGGTATTGTTGGACGAAGCGGCCCGGACCGACATTACGCGTACGCTTACGCGAGACCGGTTCTCCCGACGTGCTTTGCTCAAAGGTGGCTAGCGGGTGGCAGTTTCTCCAACTTTAGTTGAACCGAGTGTGGCTACGCCCGGTCCTTGCGAAGGTTAAAACAGCACCGACTTGACAAATTATCATTGTGGTTTTGATGCGTAGGTAAGATTGGTTCTTGCTTAAGCCCGTAGCAGCCACGTAAAACTTGCAACAACAAAGTAGAGGACGCCTAACTTGTTTTTGCAGGGCATGTTGTGATGTGATATGGTCAAGACATGATGCTAAATTTTATTGTATGAGATGATCATGTTTTGTAACCGAGTTATCGGCAACTGGCAGGAGCCATATGGTTGTCGCTTTATTGTATGCAATGCAATCACGCTGTAATGCTTTACTTTATCACTAAGCGGTAGCGATAGTCGTGGAAGCATAAAATTGGCGAGACGACAACGATGCTACGATGGAGATCAAGGTGTCGTGCCGGTGACGATGGTGATCACGACGGTGCTTCGAAGATGGAGATCACAAGCACAAGATGATGATGGCCATATCATATCACTTATATTGATTGCATGTGATGTTTATCTTTTATGCATCTTATCTTGCTTTGATTGATGGTAGCATTATAAGATGATCTCTCAGTAATTATCAAGAAGTGTTCTCCCTGAGTATGCACCATTGCGAAAGTTCTTCGTGCTGAGACACCACGTGATGATCGGGTGTGATAGGCTCTACGTTCAAATACAACGGGTGCAAAACAGTTGCACACGCGGAATACTCAGGTTATACTTGACGAGCCAAGCATATACAGATATGTCCTCGGAACACGGAGACCGAAAGGTCGAGTGTGAATCATATAGTAGATATGATCAACATAGTGATGTTCACCAATGAAACTACTCCATCTCACGTGATGATCGGACATGGTTTAGTTGATTTGGATCACATAATCACTTAGAGGATTAGAGGGATGTCTATCTAAGTGGGAGTTCTTTAAGTAATATGATTAATTGAACCTAAATTTATCATGAAACTTAGTACCTGATAGTATCTTGCTTGTTTATGTTTGATTGTAGATAGATGGCCCGTGCTGTTGTTCCGTTGAATTTTAATGCGTTCCTTGAGAAAGCAAAGTTGAAAGATGATGGTAGCAATTACACAGACTGGGTCCGTAACTTGAGGATTATCCTCATTGCTGCACAGAAGAATTACGTCCTGGAAGCACCGCTAGGTGCCAGGCCTGCTGCTGGAGCAACACCAGATGTTATGAACGTCTGGCAAAGCAAAGCTGATGACTACTCAATAGTTCAGTGTGCCATGCTTTATGGCTTAGAATCGGGACTTCAACGACGTTCTGAACGTCATGGAGCATATGAGATGTTCCAGGAGTTGAAGTTAATATTTCAAGCAAATGCCCGGATTGAGAGATATGAAGTCTCCAATAAGTTCTATAGCTGCAAGATGGAGGAGAACAGTTCTGTCAGTGAGCATATACTCAAAATGTCTGGGTATAATAATCACTTGATTCAATTGGGAGTTAATCTTCCAGATGATTGCGTCATTGACAAAATTCTCCAATCACTGCCACCAAGCTACAAGAGCTTCGTGATGAACTATAATATGCAAGGGATGAATAAGACTATTCCCGAGCTCTTCGCAATGCTGAAAGCTGCGGAGGTAGAAATCAAGAAGGAGCATCAAGTGTTGATGGTCAACAGGACCAATAGTTTCAAGAAAAAGGGCAAAGGGAAGAAGAAGGGGAACTTCAAAAAGAACAGCAAGCAAGTTGCTACTCAAGAGAAGAAACCCAAACCTGGACCTAAGCCTGAAACTAAGTGCTTCTACTGCAAGCAGACTGGTCACTGGAAGCGGAACTGCCCAAGTATTTGGCAGATAAGAAGGATGGCAAGGTGAACAAAGGTATATGTGATATACATGTTATTGATGTGTACCTTACTAATACTCGCAGTAGCACCTGGGTATTTGATACTGGTTCTGTTGCTAATATTTGCAACTCGAAACAGGGACTACGGATTAAGCGAAGATTGGCTAAGGACGAGGTGACGATGCGCGTGGGAAATGGTTCCAAAGTCGATGTGATCGCAGTCGGCACGCTACCTCTACATCTACCTTCGGGATTAGTATTAGACCTAAATAATTGTTATTTGGTGCCAGCGTTAAGCATGAACATTATATCTGGATCTTGTTTGATGCGAGAAGGTTATTCATTTAAATCAGAGAATAATGGTTGTTCTATTTACATGAGTAATATCTTTTATGGTCATGCACCCTTAAAGAGTGGTCTATTCTTATTAAATCTCGATAGTAGTGACACACATATTCATAGTGTTGAAACCAAAAGATGCAGAGTTGATAATGATAGTGCAACTTATTTGTGGCACCGCCGTTTGGGTCATATCGGTATAAAGCGCATGAAGAAACTCCATACTGATGGGCTTTTGGAACCACTTGATTATGAATCACTTGGTACTTGCGAACCGTGCCTTATGGGTAAGATGACAAAAACACCGTTCTCCGGTACTATGGAGAGAGCAACAGATTTATTGGACATCATACATACAGATGTATGTGGTCCGATGAATGTTCAGGCTCGTGGCGGATATCGTTATTTCCTCACCTTCACAGATGACTTAAGCAGATATGGGTATATCTACTTAATAAAACATAAGTCTGAAACATTTGAAAAGTTCAAAGAATTTCAGAGCGAAGTTGAAAATCATCGTAACAAGAAAATAAAATTCCTACGATCTGATCGTGGAGGAGAATATTTGAGTTACGAGTTTGGTGTACATTTAAAACAATGTGGAATAGTTTCGCAACTCACGCCACCCGGAACACCACAGCGTAATGGTGTGTCCGAACGTCGTAATCGTACTTTACTAGATATGGTGCGATCTATGATGTCTCTTACTGATTTACCGCTATCGTTTTGGGGATATGCTCTAGAGACGGACGCATTCACGTTAAATAGGGCACCATCAAAATCCGTTGAGACGACGCCATATGAACTTTGTCAAGAAACCAAAATTGTTGTTTCTGAAAGTTTGGGGCTGCGATGCTTATGTGAAAAAACTTCAACCTGATAAGCTCGAACCCAAATCGGAGAAATGTGTCTTCATAGGATATCCAAAGGAAACTATTGGATACACCTTTATCACAGATCCGAAGGCAAGACTTTTGTTGCTAAATTCAGAAACTTTCTAGAGAAGGAGTTTCTCTCGAAAGAAGTGAGTGGGAGGAAAGTAGAACTTGACGAGGTAACTGTACCTGCTCCCTTATTGGAAAGTAGTACATCACAGAAACCAGTTTCTGTGACACCTACACCAATTAGTGAGGAAGCTAATGATAATGATCATGAAACTTCAGAACAAGATACTACTGAACCTCGTAGATCAACCAGAGTAAGATCCGCGCCAGAGTGGTACAGTAATCCTGTTCTGGAAGTCATGCTACTAGATCATGATGAACCTACGAACTATAAAGAAGCGATGGTGAGCCCAGATTCCGCAAAATGGCTTGAAGCCATAAAATCTGAGATGGGATCCATGTATGAGAACAAAGTATGGACTTTGGTTGACTTGCCAAATGATCGGCAAACAATTGAGAATAAATGGATCTTCAAGAAGAAGACTGACGCTGACGGTAATATTACTGTCTACAAAGCTCAACTTGTCGCAAAAGGTTTTCGGCAAGTTCAAGGGATTGACTACGATGGGACCTTCTCACCCATAGCGATGCTTAAGTCTGTCCGAATCATGTTAGGAATTGCTGCATTTTATGATTATGAAATTTGGCAAATGGATGTCAAAACTGCATTCCTGAATGGATTTTTGCAAGAAGAGTTGTATATGATGCAGCCGGAAGGTTTTGTCGATCCAAAGGGAGCTAACAAAGTGTGCAAGCTTCAGCGATCCATTTATGGACTGGTGCAAGCCTCTCGGAGTTGGAATAAACGCTTTGATAGTGTGATCAAAGCATTTGGTTTTGTACAGACTTTTGGAGAAGCCTGTATTTACAAGAAAGTGAGTGGGAGCTCTGTAGCATTTCTGATATTATATGTAGATGACATATTACTAATCGGAAATGATATAGAATTTCTAGATAGCATAAAAGGATACTAGAATCAGAGTTTTTCAATGAAAGACCTCTGTGAAGCTGCTTACATATTAGGCATTAAGATCTATAGAGATAGATCAAGATGCTTAATTGGACTTTCACAAAGCACATACCTTGACAAAGTTTTGAAGAAGTTCAAAATGGATCAAGCAAAGAAAGGATTCTTTCCTGTGTTACAAGGTGTGAAATTGAGTAAGACTCAATCCCCGACCAATGCAGAAGATAGAGAGAAAATGAAAGATGTTCCCTATGCTTCAGCCATAGGCTCTATCATGTATGCAATGCTGTGTACCAGACCTGATGTGTGTCTTGTTATAAGTCTAGCAGGGAGGTTCCAAAGTAATCCAGGAGTGGATCACTGGACAGCGGTCAAGAACATCCTGAAATACCTGAAAAGGACTAAGGATATGTTTCTCATATATGGAGGTGACAAAGAGCTCATCGTAAATGGTTACGTTGATGCAAGCTTTGACACTGATCTGGACGATTCTAAATCGCAAACCGGATACGTGTTTACATTAAACGGTGGAGCTATCAGTTGGTGCAGTTCTAAACAAAGCGTTGTGGCGGGATCTACATGTGAAGTGGAGTACATAGCTACTTCGGAAGCAGCAAACAAAGGAGTCTGGATGAAGGAGTTCATATCCGATCTAGGTGTCATACCTAGTGCATCGGGTCCAATGAAAATCTTTTGTGACAATACTGGTGCAATTGCCTTGGCAAAGGAATCCAGATTTCACAAGAGAACCAAGCACATCAAGAGACGCTCCAATTCCATCCGGGATCTAGTCTAGGTGGGAGACATAGAGATTTGCAAGATACATACGGATCTGAATATAGCAGACCCGTTGACTAAGCCTCTTCCACGAGCAAAACATGATCAGCACCAAAGCTCCATGGGTGTTAGAATCATTACTGTGTAATCTAGATTATTGACTCTAGTGCAAGTGGGAGACTGAAGGAAATATGCCCTAGAGGCAATAATAATGTTATCATTTTATTTCCTTATATCATGATAAATGTTTATTATTCATGCTAGAATTGTATTATCCGGAAACATAATACTTGTGTGATTACATAGACAAACCAAACGTCACTAGTATGCCTCTACTTGACTAGCTCGTTAATCGAAGATGGTTATGTTTCCTAACTGTCGGGGGACTAATCCACGAACACCTATGGGACCGGCGGACCGAGTCCCTTTCGGTTCGGCGGGGGCGGAGGTCGCACAAAGAGCAGATCGAGGCGAAGCACACGAGCAGTTTACCCAGGTTCGGGCCGCACGGATGCGTAAAACCCTACTCCTCCTTTGTGGTTTGTATTGAGTTCTTGCTCGGGAGTGCGGAGTGCTACAGTACACACCAGCGGCTAACGAGACCGAGCCTGAGTGTTCTCTTTTTCCCCCAACCCCCCTCTACGTTGCACATGGGCCTCCTTTTATATGCTCAAGGGGTCACCGACAGGTGGCAACGGAGACAAAGGGTAAAAATGGAAAGGTGGTGCGGTAGGTACAGCTACCTGCTACAGTGTATCATACCTAACCCTGACGGCAGGGGACAAGGGCATTAAATGCCCGTCTGTGTCACCTAAACAGTGCAAAAAGGACCGTCAGGGACGCCACCGCTCGCCACGATGGCAATCTTGTTAGCGCCGCTCGCCACTGCGCACCACTGGCTGCACAGCCTCCCGCCACGCACGCCTGGAAGGGTCCCAGAGCGACACGTTGGTGGATGTGCTGGAGCGCGGGCACAGAGTGGTGGCTTGCCGCGGCAAGCGCCTTGCCGCGGTCGTTGTCTTGTCGCGTCCGGGAGCTTGTCGCTCACCGGGCCTTGCGGGACGCGAGGCGCACCGCGGCAAGTTCCTTGAGATACCTTGGGCGGCCTTCCCGGCAAGCTCCTCTTGCCGGGGTCTTGTCTCCTTAAGCGCCTTGCCTTGGATGGCCTTCCCGGCAAGCTCCTCTTGCCGGGGTCCTGTGGTGTCTTGGTTTGGATACTTTGTTCTTGAATGGCTCCAAAGGAACCACGGAGGACCTTGGCGGTCACCCGACAAGCCTTGTCGCGGGATGCTGCGACTGCCCGTGCACAAGTTCGGGATACTAGGGTACCCCTACTCTAGTACACCGATAGGAGCCCCCGGGCCTGGGCCATACACGGTGCCGAGCGCTGTTGGGCCAGGCCCAAAACAGGGCACGGGCACGCGCAGCCTAGGTTACACCGTATCTCTCTCCGTATCCACCGCACCCTCCCCGAACGGCACGCGTTGAATGCGGCGTCGTGGGAGAGATCGTGGGTGGTTTCTTTATTCGGAAATGCGGAACGTCCGCCCCCTCCCTCTTTATAAGCAGGGGAAACAGGGGTAGTTCGTCCATTCACCCGTTGCTGCTCCAATCTCAAAAATCTCCGCCGCTCCCTCGTCTTCCCAAAGCCGAAAGAGAGCAGCGCTCCGCCCCCATCGCCACCAGCACCAACAACGCCGTCGACCTCCTCCACCACTTCCGCCATGGCTCCAAAAGCCAACAAGGGGAAGGCCGTGAAGTCGACCGAGGCGCAGCGGCTTGCGGCGCTGCGAAAGGAGTGGGCAGTCTTCCCCCCCAAGCTTGCCGCGAGGGAGCTGAGGGAGAACTACTACCTCTTCTGGTCGATGGAGACACGAGCGCATCCGCGCACGAAGGTACTTCCCGCCGCTGCTTGGAAGAAGGCCCCAAACGGATACCCTTTCTTTTCCTTGTTCTTCTTCTGCGGGCTCTGCCCGCCTTTCTTTGAATTCTTCTGCGATATCATGAACACCTACGGGTTCCATCTCCTCAACTTCACCCCCAATGCCGTTCTGACCATGGCAGTTTTCGCACATCTCTGCGAAAACTTTGTCGGAGTCCATCCCAATGTAGCCCTCTTTTGCCACTTCTTTATACCCCGAGTAGAGAGAGGAGAGCCTTTATCCAGCAGAATCGCCTGGATCTCAAGGGCCGGCAAGACGGAAACTTATCTGGAGGGAGAATTCCGCGGCAAGTGGGAGGAGTGGAGAGCAGACTGGTGCTGGATTGACGAGGAGAACCCGCAGCCATTCACCACCCGGCGCCAAACCCCAGTAGCACGCGGCAGCGATTGGAGTGACGTGGCCCCGGAAGACGATAGGCTGAATATTGCTGTCACCCGAATCCTACGCCTCAGGCTTGCCGGGCTCACTGTAGGCGCTGTTGGTGTGGATTTTCTTCGCCGCCGCATCGCCCCCCTGCAGGAACGGGGGAGACCCACTTGGGAGTTCAAGAATGCGGCAGATATCATGAGGCTGCAGCCGGGCCTCAACTTCAACTTCACAGTTCTGGAGCTCAACGCGATGCTCCAGGAGCTGTTCAAGTACGACCCTCAACACCCCGAAGTTTTGAGGTTGCCGGGGGGGGGGTCGTTCCACTGTGCAACAACTCCGCGCTCGACCGCATCCGTGCAATGATGCCGTTGTGCGACTCGCATGGAATTGTCCCAACTTGGCAAGAGCCTGCAGACGACGTCGTGCAGCAATTCTTTGATGACTTGGTAGAAGTGCCGATCCGCTGCGACGAGAAAGATAGCCTCACCCGCGACACCACCGATGCGGAGATGGCACTCATTGCCACTAGGCTAGAAGAGGCGGCGGCAGCCGTAGCCGCGGGCGAATTTGGATTCACCATGGAGGAGGCAGAGGCAGCAGAGGCGGCAAGCCGTGCCGAGCGAGGGGAGCCTGCCGGCGAGAAAGAGCTTGCCGGGCATAACGTCAAGTCGAGTGAGCCCGCCAAGGATACGAGCGGCTCGCTGGAGATCAACTCGTCTTCCTCCTCATCTTCAGACAGCTCGCCGCAAGCAGAGCCTCCATCCCCACCAAGAAGGCGTCTCCGCAAGGTCGGTGACGTAGCGGAGCGGCAGGCGAGGCAACAGTCGCCGCGCCGCGTGACACGCTCCACCGCGGCAAGCACTGTTACTGCGGGAGTGCCTCATGCTGCGACAGCAACTGGAGCGAGGCCCTCCCGGACCACCGCTTCTACTCCTGCCGCTTCTCACGCCGCAGCGACAGCCGGAGCGGGGTCGTCTCAGACCGCCGCCACTGCTCCCGCCAAGCAGCCAAGGGAAGATACTCCTCCGCCTCCTCGCGCCGGACGTGAGCCAGACTTCGACCTCTCCGCGTTCAGCTCCGACGAGGAAGAAGAAGAAGAGTAAGACTCCCTTGTTGTACTTGTAGTTCTTCAATCCTTGCTGTTTGTCTTGTATCTCATTTGCTTGACTCTGAACTTGTTCCTTTTTAGGACTCTGGCCCAGAGAGCAGCAAAGAGAGCCAAAGTCCCGGTGATTGTCAT
The DNA here is from genome assembly GCF_002162155.2 of Triticum dicoccoides. Classification (NCBI taxonomy): domain Eukaryota; kingdom Viridiplantae; phylum Streptophyta; class Magnoliopsida; order Poales; family Poaceae; genus Triticum; species Triticum dicoccoides. The sequence goes on from NC_041382.1 coordinate 753,249,958, forward strand.
CGAGGACGAACCTACTGCGACAGCAGGGGGTGCGCCCGAGACAACCTTGCCGGACCCGGCAACTTTTCTCTAGAGCAGCCCCCAGCGTAAGTATATGGTTTGCTTTCCGCTGTGAGATGCGCATGGATACTCTGTCTTTGCTGATATCTTACTGCTGGTTTGTGTAGGAGCAGAGCAGCCCCACCAAGAGCCAAGGGAGAATCCCCTGACAAGGGAGAGCTCTCCGGCAAGGGAGGGCTTTCCGGTAAGGGAGGGTTCTCCGGCAAGGGACAGCACCAGCGGCCCCCCGACGGTGGAGACCACGACTGCAGAACCCGGCACAGGTAATCCTTTCGCTTCAAAACTTTCCTTGGGTTCTTCTTCTTTTGATCTTCTTGGGTTTTTGCTTGACTCTTCTCCCTTTCCCGGCTGTCAGACCCATCTGCTACGGAGCCGATGGAGACCGAGGTTTCCGCCAAAGAAACGGCCGGTGCTGACGATCCCGCTGGCGCAGAGGCCGCCAAGGCTACCGCCGCGACAACTGGCGAGGGGTCTGGCGATCACACTGACGGCCCTGAGGCCGCAGGAGCGCCAGGTGCTACACCGACCGCCGACCCGTCCGCCGCTGCCGTAGCGCTAGGCTCTGAAGAGCCCCAGCCAGGCGTCTACTTGAAGGCCGGCGACGACGTCTTCATCAACCTTCCCTGGGCATCGGGCTCCAGGGCGCCGGTCGAGGGAGAGATCTTCGACGGGGAGGTGCTTGCCTCCGCTGTGCTGACTCTGGTTGACGCGCCGAGCAGCAGCAACAACGAGCCTGAGGAGGAGCGACTGCTGCGGAAGTTGTTGTCGCTCTACCGCGCGCGGCAAGCCAAGCTGGAATCCCGCGAGGCGCTTGTCGCGAAGGCGGGAGCAGACATCGAGAAGCGCGCGGAAGAGCTCGGGGGTTTCCACCAGGAAGCCCTCCAGTCCCTGGCGGAGGAGCGGGAGCAGCTCGCCGAAGCGTAGAAGGCCTTCCTCCTCGAGAAGGCTGAAGTCGAAGAGCAACAGCGACTTGCCGCTGTGAAGCTATCCGCGGAGGAGGGCGAGCTGGCGCAGCGGAAGGTCAATCTTGACGCCCACGAGGAGGAGCTCGCCGTGCGCGAGGAAAAACTCGGCGGAGCCCTTAAGCAAGCAGAGGATGCTGCCGCAGTTGCCGAGGCCACCAAGAAGGAGCTGGAGATGAAGGTGGTGCAGCTGGAGGCCGATCTTGCCGAGAAGGGCAAAGAGCTCAGCGTCGCCAAAGGCTCCAACGCGGATCTTGAGTTGAAGCTGACCACTTTGAGCAAGACGCTGGACGGCGCCAAGGAGCAGGAGATGGCCTTGAAAGAAGAGATCAAGGCCGACAAGGAGCTGTTGGAGAGTGTTGCCGCCACCCAGAATGCTTTCAGGGAAAATGTGGAGCACTGGACGGAGAGCCTCGTGAGCGCTGCCGCAGATATTGACAGGGAGTTGGCGCAGCTGGGGATGGAGGATCTCGGGTATCCCTCCGACGAGAACCTCCAACCCAGCGCCAAGCTCGTATTGTTCTTCAAGGGCGTGGCGACGGCCCTCCAGCGACTCCGGGAGAGGATCCCAAAGCAGCTGGCCGACGAGTCGCGCAAGATCTGCGCGGGAGCTCTTCAGAAAGTGTTGGTGAAGGTGGCCTTCCGCAATCCGGGCCTCAACCTCACCAACGTCCTCAAGACCCTGCCGCCGGATGCCGATCTGGAGGCGCTCAAGGCCCTTGTCGCACCCATTGTGGACAAGGTGAGCGGGATCAAGAGGATCGAGGGCGATCACGTAGATTAGGCCGCCCATTTCTTCTTTTCTTGTCGCTGTTTGTCATGTTATGAAAACAATCTGTTAGAGCCGCGACAAGCTATCTTTGTAATATAACTCTATTCTGGGTAATGATTGCAATGTTATTCCCTTTACTTGATTCCTCCCTTTGTATGTTTTTGCCCTACGCTTTTAGGGAACTTGCCGGTGCAGGCACCTGAGCCGCGAGCGCTGAGTGCGGGACGTCAGCAGCCTACTGGTGGTGCCGCTACCGACAAGAAACCTTGTCGCAACTAGTTGCAACTCACTTAAGTTGTTGAGCGGACTCGAAACAAAGTAAGGGCGCAACTAGCTACGAGTTGGTTCCTCCGCGCACAGGTTTTCCATACAAAGTGCGGTCGTTCAAGGGAGATAACTTAAAATTTAAAAAATCTGATTGCTCAAACTTTGGCAACTTAGCTTTTCTGTTGTTTGCTTCCCGGTAAGGCGAAATTTTCTTGAACGACGCCTGGTTCATACCATTATCTTCTCCTTTCCTCCCCGGCAAACTTGTGGGCGAGGGAACCTTCCTTTCCTTCAGAAAAAAGAAAGAAGAGAAAATAAAAATACGGAGCCTTATGGCTCGTTATTGCTTACCGTGGAGTATGTGCTGCACAAAGTGTCAGATCATATATGCCAAAAAATAGAGAGATGAAATTGACAAAATGTGCGGAGCACATGAGCTTTACTTATGCACGGGGTCTGCGCCCGGCTTTGTACAAAGGATTACATGCAACAGCGGCAAGACTTGTACAAAAGGTGGTTGCCGGAACAGGTTCCGGCAACCGCGCCTTACGGGTAAAACTTACGAAGATGCTCAATGTTCCAGGAGTTGCTCACCGGAATGCCATCTTCGGTCTCAAGGCGGACAGCGCCAGGCCTAGTGACTCGTTTCACCTGGTAAGGGCCTTCCCACTTCGGCGTCAACTTGTTGGAATTCTTGGCGGACTGAAGACGCCGAAGAACAAGGTCGCCTTTCTCGAGACTTATGGCGTTAACTTTGCGGCTATGGTAGTGGCGCAAAGCTTGCTGGTAGCGAGCAGCTCACACAGCAGCCTGAAGACGGTCTTCCTCAAGGAGCAGTGCGTCATCTTGTCGCAGCTGCTCTTGCTCGAGCTCATCATAAGCGAGCACTCGAGGTGACCCGTATACGAGTTCCGTGGGGAGAACTGCCTCTGCTCTATAGACTAGAGCGAAAGGTGTCTGGCCAGTGGCTCGATTTGGCGTCGTTCTGATCAACCAAAGAACCACCGGCAGCTCCTCGATCCAGTTTTTTCTGCACTTGTGCAGCCTGTCGAAAGTCTTGGTCTTGAGCCCGCGCAGCACTTCAGCATTTGCCCTCTCCGCCTGACCGTTGCTTCTTGGGTGAGCAACAGAAGCGAAGCAGACCTTGGCGCCAAGATCTTGGACGTACTGCATGAAGGTGCGGCTCGTGAATTGCGTACCGTTGTCGGTGATTATCCCGTTAGGGATCCCGAAGTGGCAAACAATTGACCTGAAGAACTTGACTGCTGACTATGCTGTCACCTTCCTCACTAGTTCCACTTCCGGCCACTTTGTGAACTTGTCGATTGCGACGTACAAGTACTCAAAGCCCCTGACTGCTCGGGGAAAGGGGCCGAGGATGTCGAGCCCCCAGACCGAAAATAGCCAGGATAAAGGGATCGTCTGGAGAGCTTGAGCTGGTTGGTGTATCTGCTTGGAATGGAACTGGCACGCTTCACACTTGGTTACTTGTGCAGTTGCATCCTGGAAGGCTGTCGGCCAAAAGAAACCTTGCCGGAATGCTTTGCCGACAAGTGCTCTTGTGCCAATGTGGTGACCACATATGCCTCCATGTATCTCTGCCAACAGCTTTTGTCCGTCTTCCCGGTGAATACACTTCAATTTCACACCGTTGAGTCTTCTTCTGTACAGTGTCTTGTCGACAAACTGGTACATACTTGACTGTCGGGCTACTCTTTCCGCTTCTTCTTGCTCTTCGGGAAGTTCTCCTGTCTGAAGGAAACGGACAATCTGCTGTGCCCATGCTGGAGCTTGTGGCTCGACAACAAGGACTAAAGGCAAATCTGCGGCAACGGGAACATCCGCTTCTACGGCGAGAATCTGCGGCTCTGCTGGAGCTTGACGTTCCCCGGCAAGCTTGCCGGGGCAAAACTTGTCGGGAGCTTCTGCTTCAACGGAACAAACCCTAGGGCTTGCCGGAGCAGATTGCTCCTCAGCGCTCTTGGCGTTGATCTCGGGGACCTTCTTTGCCAAAGGCAAATCTGCTGCTGCGGGAACGTCCGCTTCTACGGCGGGAACCTGCGGCTCTGCCGGAGCTTGATGTTCCCTGGCAAGCTTGCCAGAGCAAAACTTGCCGGGAGCTTCTGCTTCAACGGAACAAACCCTAGGGCTTGCCGGAGCAGATTGCTCCTCAGCGCTCTTGGCGTTGATCTTGGGGACCTTCTTGGCGGCAGCTTCGGGAAGCTCTGCCGGAAAATAGTCACCAGAAATCAACTTCCTCTTCTTGCTCTGTCCAGTTGATGGCGTTACGGATGGTTGAGTCAGCTTGAGCACAAAGATCCCTGGTTCCACAGGTAACTTAAGTGCAGCGCACTTTGACAGGCCATCGGCAATGGTGTTCTGAGCTCTTGGAACATGCTCCATCTGTAGGCCGTCAAAGTGCTCTTCTAGCTTTCTCACTTCGTCGACGTAAGCTTCCTTCAACAGACTCTGATAACTCTTGTTCACTTGGCGGACGACAAGCTGTGAGTCACCCCGGACAATGAGCTTCTTGATCCCAAGGTCTGCCGCGATCCTGAGACCGGCAAGCAAGCCTTCATACTCTGCAGTATTGTTTGTTGCTTGCTCCTTGGGAAAGTGCATCTGGACTATGTACTTGAGGTGCTCTTCGGTGGGTGCGATAAGCAGCACGCCAGCACCGGCGCCTTGCAGCGAAAAAGCACCATCAAAGTACATCAGCCACTCTTTGCTTGCTTCGTCGACGGGGATGCTCGTTTCTGGAATTTCTTCATCTGGTGTTGGCGTCCATTCTGCTATGAATTCTGCCAATGCTCTACTTTGGATAGTTGAAGTACTCTCAAACTTGAGGCCAAAGCTTGACAGTTCCAGTGCCCACTCAACAATCCTGCCTGTCGCTTCTGGATTCTGTAGTATCCTCTTCCGCGGAAAGCGAGTGACAACTGTGATCTCATGTGCTTGGAAGTAATGGCGCAGCTTTCTCAAGGCCATGAGAAGGCCGAAAAGCAATTTCTGCACGCCAGAGTATCTTGACCTAGCCCCCTGCAGAAGGGAACTGACAAAGTAAACTGGGCGCTGCACCATTTTCTTTTGTATCTCCTCGCGCATCTGCGCAGATCCATCTTTGTCGGGACCAGAGTTTGCCGGGGAAGCCTCCTGCTTGTCACTGGATGCGCCTGTCGTGGTTGCTGGCTCGTCATCTGCCTCCCTCTCTGCCACTAACGCAGCACTAACCACTTGATTGGTTGCCGCTATATACAGCAGCAACTTCTCTTGTGGCTTAGGTGCGACAAGTGTTGGAGCGGAGGACAGGTATCTCTTCAAGTCTTGCAGCGCAGCCTCCGCTTCCGGAGTCCATTTCATTGGACCTGCCTTTTTCAATAATTTGAAAAATGGCAGGGCGCGCTCAGCAGACCTAGAGATAAACCTGCTGAGAGCAGCCATGCAACCGGCAAGTCTTTGTACATCCTTGACGCGCTTTGGTGCTTCAATCTGCTCAATGGCCTTGATCTTGTCGGGATTGGCTTCGATTCCCCGTTGAGACACGAAGAACCCGAGAAGCTTGCCGGAGGGGACTCCAAACACACACTTCTCGGGGTTGAGCTTGAGGCTGATCTTGCACAGATTTGCAAAGGTCTCTTCTAAATCTTGGATCAGAGTTGCCTTGTCCTTGCTCTTGACCACTATGTCATCCATGTAGACTTCCACATTTCTGTGTATTTGTGGCTCAAGAGCGACATGGACTACTCTTGCAAATGTTGAACCAGCATTTTTTAATCTGAAAGGCATCCGTATGAAACAGTACGTGCCACATGGAGTGATGAATGCGGTCTTCTCCTCATCCTCTTCTGCCATGAAGATCTGATGGTATCCTGAGTATGCGTCAAGAAATGAAAGCAAGTCACATCCGGCCGTGGAGTCAACAATCTGGTCAATGCGCGGTAAAGGAAATGGGTCTTTGGGACAAGCTTTGTTAACATCGGTAAAGTCGATACAAAGTCTCCATTTCCCGTTCGCCTTGCGCACGACTACAGGATTGGCCAACCACGTAGGATGGAGCACCCCTCTGACAAGGCCTGCTGCTTCCAACTTCTTGATCTCTCTTGCGATGAATTCTTGGCACTCCACTGCTTGCTTCCTGACCTTCTGCTTGACGGGCCGCGCATGAGGACAAACGGCAAGACGGTGCTCAATTACTTTCCTGGGAACACCAGGGATGTCAGACGGTTGCCACGCAAACACGTCAACATTCGCCCGCAGGAAAGCAATGAGCGCACTTTCCTATTTAGGGTCGAGAGTGGCACTGATGGTGAAGGTACCACCAGTGCCGTCCTCCTTGGCGGACACCTTCCTGGTTTCTGGCGGAGCTGCGATTGTCTTCTTACACTTGCCAGTGGAGCTCGATGGTGCGTCCTCGACGGCAGCGCAGCACTCCGAAGAGGTGCGCTTGCCGGAGTGGGCATCAGAACTCTTGCCGGACTTGGTCTTCTTATTCCCCCTAGGAGCTTCAACGGCAAGTGTCTTGCGATCTGTTGCGGCTGCCGCTTCCTGGTAGATCTTGTCGGCGCAGATAAGAGCATCCTTCTTGTCGCCGGGGACAGAGATGATGCTTATCGGGCCTGGCATCTTCAGCATGTTGTATGCGTAGTGAGAGGCTGCCATGAACTTGGCAAGTGCTGGACGGCCAAGTATCCCATTGTAAGGCAATGGAATATCGGCAACGTGAAAAGTGACCCTCTCAGTCCTAAAGTTCAGCTCGCTGCCAAATGTTACAGGCAACGTGACCTTCCTCTTCGGCTTGCTCCTTCCCGGGTTGATTCCTTGGAATGTGCCAGTCTCTTCAAGCTCGCTGTCAGGGATCCGGAGTTTCTGGAGTACCGCGGAGGAGATCAGGTTCAAGCCAGCCCCGCCGTCAACTAACATCTTAGTGACCTTGAGGTTGCGGATAGTTGGTGAAACCAACATCGGCAAGCACCCGACCGCAGTTGTGCGATCAGGGTGGTCCTCAATATCAAAGATGATAGGCGTGCTGGACCATTTCAGAAGCTTGCATGACTCGACAGGTGGTTCCGCCGCATTGACTTCCCGCACCCACTGCTTGAGTTGGCGGTGCGAAGTATGCAAAGATGCACCGCCGTCAACGCACAAGACCTCTGTGGCTTTCTGGAACTCCTGCTCACTGGTCTCGGCGTCATCCATGTCTTCGTCGTCGTCGTCATCTTCATCCTTGTCGCGGCCGCGGGGAGGTCTGTCTCCTTGCCGCTGCTTGGCGTTGCCGCGGCGTCCTCCCCGGCCGGCGCGCTTCTTGCCGGATTCTCCATCGCCACCTTGGGCCCTCTCCTTGTTGCGTCGCTCGTATTCGGCTTTTTGCTGCTGGACAAGCTGTTCGACCTTCTTGCAGCTCTGGAGGTCATGGCCCTTGGTGCGGTGGATCTTGCAGTACTGCTTGTCGATGCCGTCCTGCTTGTCGGTGACCGCCACAGCCTGGCAGTTGGTGCATGCGGCAATCTCTTGCCGGAGCTACCAACTTTGGCTTTCTTGGCGCCACCTTCGTTGTCGGACTGCTCAACGACTAGCACACCTTTGCCTTTCTTCTTCCTGTTCCGCCGCCGGTTTTTCTTTGCCGGGGCAGCATCCTCGCTGTCAGATCCTCCTGCTCCTGCATTCTCTCCAGGGAGTTTCCTCCCTTCCTCAGCACGTGCACACTTGTCGTCCAGGGCATATAGCTTGCTGACGTCTCTGATCTTGCACATCGCCATCTCCTCCCGCATCCTGCGGTTACGCACGTTCTGATGGAACGCGCTGATAACCGCGGCAGGGTGGACATCTGGGATGTTGTGCTGTACACGGCTGAATCTCTGAATGTACTTGCGCAGGGGCTCTCCTTCCTTCTGGGCGAGCAGATGAAGGTCACTCTCTTGGCCATGAGGTTTGTGGCCGCCTGTAAAGGCGCCGACAAACTGATGGCAAAGGTATGCCCAGGAGGATATGGAGTTGTCCGGCAAGTGCATGAGCCAGGACCTTACGTTGGGCTTGAGCACCAGCGGGAAGTAGTTGGCAAGGATCTTGTCGTCCCGTCCCCCGGCAGCATGCACCGCGATGGTGTAGATGCTGAGGAACTCCGACGGATGCGACTTGCCGTCGTACTTCTCTGGTACATCTGGCTTGAAATTCTTCATGCTGGGCCACTGGACTTGCCGCAGCTCACGAGTAAACGCAGGGCAACCTACCGCGTACGGCAAGCCGCCTGGTTCCCCTGGCGCATGCATGTCAACAGAGGGCCCAACGCGCTGGTCCGATTGACGTCGCGCTTCTCTTCGGCGCTCGATGCGTGTACGAGCGTCTTCTTGCTGTCGTTCATGAAAAACTTGGCACTGATCGCGACGAGCTCGTGGATCTGATGACGCGGTGGAGTCGCTGTCGAGGTGGATCCGGCGAGTCAGCGATCTTGGCCTTCGGGGCGGAGAGTGCACAGTGGTTGCACCCCCACCGGTCTTGTCTCCACCGGCTCGTGCCTGGCTGGCTTGCCGCGGCTGCGACGTGCTCGGCTGCTGTTGAGTGTCGCCGTTGGCGAAGCCGATGAGACTCTGAATGGTGGCCCTCCAGTCGTCGATCTTGTCTGCCATTGGAGGGTAGTCCAGGAGCAGTTGAGCTCTCGCTAAAGCTTCTGCTGCACTGGCGGGTGGCGGTGGCGAACGGTGCAAGGAGCGGGATATGCTCGGACTTCTAATTATGTTAGAAGGAGCAGTATTCTGTCCAGGCGACCGTGCCTCGCTCGTGCCAGCATGTTGGCGTGCATGCTGGTCTTGAGCACTCCGGGATCCACCAGCTCGAACTTGGTCCAGCAAACGCATGGTACTGTGAGTACCATGACGCTGCCGGTCCCGCGCCTCTTGAGATGGGCGCGGTGCATGTACGGACGCCGATGTCTTGGAGTGCGCCCGGTCGTTGTGGGAGTCGGCTACGCCGCCGATGAGTAGCGCAGCCTTGTCCTTGGACCTGGCAGCACCGTGAGCTCCCTCGTTGACGCCCGTTCTTCCGCCGGCGTCTGCCTCATCAGCCGTTTGCTCTGGCGGTGGTGGGTTCAGCGCGGACGGAGTAGCCGCCTCCGAAGCCTTCTTCTTCGGCGGCATGTCGATGAAGATGATGAAGATCTAGCTCGTGTGAACGCCGGATCTGGTTCACACAACCTCGACGACCCCTACCTGGCGCGCCAAAGATGTCGGGGGACTAATCCACGAACACCTATGGGACCGGCGGACCGAGTCCCTTTCGGTTCGGCGGGGGCGGAGGTCGCACGAAGAGCAGATCGAGGCAAAGCACACGAGCAGTTTACCCAGGTTCGGGCCGCACGGATGCGTAAAACCCTACTCCTGCTTTGTGGTTTGTATTGAGTTCTTGCTCGGGAGCGCGGAGTGCTATAGTACACACCAGCGGCTAACGAGACCGAGCCTGAGTGTTCTCTTTTTTCCCCCAACCCCCCTCTACGTTGCACATGGGCCTCCTTTTATATACTCAAGGGGTCACCGACAGGTGGCAACGGAGACAAAGGGTAAAAATGGAAAGGTGCTGCGGTAGGTACAGCTACCTGCTACAGTGTATCATACCTAACCCTGACGGCAAGGGACAAGGGCATTAAATGCCCGTCTGTGTCGCCTAAATAGTGCAAAAAGGACCGTCCGGGACGCCACCGCTCGCCATGATGGCAATCTTGTCAGTGCCGCTCGCCACTGCGCACCGCTGGCTGCACAGCCTCCCGCCACGCACGCCTGGAAGGGTCCCAGAGCGACACGTTGGTGGATGTGCTGGAGCGCGGGCACAGAGTGGTGGCTTGCCGCGGCAAGCGCCTTGCCGCGGTCGTTGTCTTGTCGCGTCCGGGAGCTTGTCGCTCACCGGGCCTTGCCGGGACGGCGAGGCGTGCCGCAGCAAGTTCCTTGAGATGCCTTGGGCGGCCTTCCCGGCAAGCTCCTCTTGCCGGGGTCTTGTCTCCTTAAGCGCCTTGCCTTGGTTGGCCTTCCCAGCAAGCTCCTCTTGCCGGGGTCTTGTGGTGTCTTGGTTTGGATACTTTGTTGTTGAATGGCTCCAAAGGAACCACGGAGGACCTTGGCGGTCACCCGGCAAGCCTTGCCGCGGGATGCTGCGACTGCCCGTGCACAAGTTCGGGATACTAGGGTACCCCTACTCTAGTACACCGACACTAACCATAGACATGTGTTGTCATTTGATTAATGGGATCACATCATTAGGAGAATGATATGATTGACATGACCCATTCCATTAGCTTAGCACCCGATCGTTTAGTATGTTGCTATTGCTTTCTTCATGACTTATACATGTTCCTATAACTATGAGATTATGCAACTCCCGTTTGCCGGAGGAACACTTTGTGTGCTACCAAATGTCACAACATAACTGGGTGATTATAAAGGAGCTCTACAGGTGTCTCCAAAGGTACATGTTGGGTTGGCGTATTTCGAGATTAGGATTTGTCACTCTGATTGTTGGAGAGGTATCTCTGGGTCCTCTCGGTAATGCACATCGCATAAGCCTTGCAAGCATTACAACTAATGAGTTAGTTGCAAGATGATGTATTACGAAACGAGTAAAGAGACTTGCCGGTAACGAGATTGAACTAGGTATTGAGATACCGACGATCGAATCTCAGGCAAGTAACATACCGATGACAAAGGGAACAACGCATGTTGTTATGCGGTCTGACCGATAAAGATCTTCGTAGAATATGTGGGAGCCAATATGAGCATCCAGGTTCCGCTATTGGTTATTGATCGGAGACGTGTCTCGGTCATGTCTACATTGTTCTCGAACCCGTAGGGTCCGCACGCTTAAGGTTTTGATGACAGTTATATTATGAATTTATGCATTTTGATGTACCGAAGTTTGTTCGGAGTCCCGGATGTGATCACGGACATGACGAGGAGTCTCGAAATGGTCGAGACATAAGGATTGATATATTGGAAGCCTATATTTGGATATCGGAAGTGTTCCGAGTGAAATCGGGATTTTACCAGAGTACCAGGAGGTTACCGGAACCCCCCGGGAGGTATATGGGCCTTAGTGGGCTTTAGTGGAAGAGAGGAGAGGTGGCCAGGGCTGGGCCGCGCGCCCCTCCCCCTAGTCCCGTAGTCCGAATAGGACAAGGAGAGGGGGGCGCCCCCCCTTCCTTCTCTCTCTCCTCTTTCCCCCTCCCGACTCCTATTCCAACTAGGAAAGGGGGGAATCCTACTTCCGATGGGAGTAGGACTCCTCCTGGCGCGCCCTCCTCCTGGCCGGCCGCACCTCCCCCTGCTCCTTTATATACGGGGGCAGGGGGCACCCCTAGACACACAAGTTGATCCACGTGATCATATTCTTAGCCGTGTGCTGTGCCCCCTTCCACCATAATCCTCGATAATATTGTAGCGGTGCTTAGGCGAAGCCCTACGACGGTTGTACATCAAGATCGTCACCACGCCATCGTGCTGACGGAACTCTTCCCCGACACTTTGCTGGATTGGAGTCCGGGGATCGTCATCAAGCTGAACGTGTGCTAGAACTCGGAGGTGCCGTAGTTTCGGTGCTTGATCAGTTGGGCCGTGAAGACGTACGACTACATCAACCGCGTTGTGCTAACGCTTCCACTGTCGATCTACAAGGGTACTTAGATCACACTCTCCCCTCTCATTGCTATGCATCACCATGATCTTGCGTGTGCGTAGGATTTTTTTTTGAAATTACTACGTTGCCCAACAAATTAAGCATGTGCTGACTATAGCTAATTGATGCATTAATTTTTTTTGGTATGTACACATATTAACTCTCTTATTTTTCTTCTTTTCTAGCCCTCCGGATCGAGCAACACTTCGGTAACGAGACGAGGCCCGAAGAGAAAGTTGCGCTCGGATGGAAGGTACACGATCATCGAAATTGATCGCGCAGGCCAACCGATTGAACCCCTCCAGACCAAGCAAAGATTTAATACTCAGTGCGGGGTTCTAGTTAGGGACATGATCCTGATCAGCATCGAGCAATGGTTGAAGCCTAAGGACAAAGACTCTCAGGTGTCTTATGTCAGCGATAGGCAGAAAGCTGATCTTTGGACCGCGCTGCTGGAAAATTTCACCTTCCCGCCAGAGGAGGATCCGGAGAATCCAGTTAAAAAGACAATGATCAAGGCTTATGCTCTTAAGAAGATGGCTGAGCTATTCAGGAGGTGGAAGAATGAGCTGAAATCATCGTTTGTCGACCAAGACAAGACTCCAGAATTCATCGGCCGATTTGAGAAGATCAAAGACCAGTGGCCCGCATTTGTCACCAAAAAGAAATCTGAGAGAGCAGCGAAGATGTTAGTGACAAACAAGAAAAATGCTGCAGAGAAGAAGCATCACCATCGCACGGGGTCAGGTGGCTACCTGAAAGCCCGGCCGTCGGGGTTGGGGGAAAATTGGACCCTATAACAGGGAAGTGCATTTGGACCAACGAGCAGCTGAACACACCCATCGAGAAGCTTCAGGAGTATATCGAAAAGGCGCAGCAACAGACGTTCGTTCCGGACAGAGAGAACAACGAGCTCACAGAGGCCCTCGGGAATCCTGAGCACCCCAAACGGACACGAGGCACGCCAGGCTCCCTTTCATGGAAGGCTGGATTTCCCGACGCAGGCGGTTACAAACGCCGGGAGAGGAAGAAGAAAAAGGAGTTGACCCAACTACAGGCATTGCACGCAAGGGTACAAGCGCTAGAGGAACGAGACGAGGCCCGCAGCGCGCGACCTGCCGAAGCTACCCTGCCATCTCAGCGGAGAAGCAGCGTGGCTTCCACGGAGCTGCTTCAGGAGCTTGTCTTCACGGCTCCTGCTAGCTACCCCGTGGATGCTATCAGGAGTCTCAGAATTGCCACCTTATGACGCAGCGGATGGAATCCAAAGTCAAGGCGGCTGTTGGCTCTGTTGCACCTCCTGAACCTGTCGCAACTTTTCACTGCCGGCCGATTCTAGAAGGATATGCTAGGATGATGGTGGATGAAATCACAGAAGGATTTGAGGACCTCCAGCTTGACCACCCTACGGGTGACGGGGAGACTCGGCTGGGTTCTTGTCTGAAGACTCCATGCCTATGGCGAAAGGAGCTCATCAACCTTCCGAACTGGACGCCTCTGCCTCCTCCTCCTCCTCCGGCAAGTCAGGGCACTCCGCCTCCTCCACCGCCTCCTCCTCCGGCGAGTGATCAGGGCACTGAGCCTCCTTCTCCGGCGTGTGGCGGTATTCCACCTCCTTCTCCGCCTGCGCCGGCGCGCCCGAGCAGCCACCAGCCTCCTTCTCCGGCGCGTGGTAGCACTCCGCCTTCTTCTCCGCCTGCGCCTGCGCGCCTGAGCAGCCACCAGCCTCCTCCTTCTCCGCCTCGCCAGCAAGGGCGGAAGAGACCCGCCGCCGCCCCGGATGCTCTGGCGCGTCGTAGTACTTCTCCTCTGCTTCGTAAGCAAGCACGAAAGAAGACAGGCGCAGCCGCCCCGTCTGCTCCGGCGTCTAGCAGTACAGCCAGAGGCAGGCAATACAAATTCGGTCCACCTCTCAAGCCTCTAGAGAAGTTACCATACGAGAGGACCGTGGAAGAAAACGCGAAGACCATGGAAAAAGAAGTGAATGACTTCTTTGAAGGGGTGAAAACAAAGAGACATCCACCTCCGGAGGAGAAGGTAGACCGGGTGAAAGCAAAGCGCACACTCGATGCCCTGAGGAAACCACCAAAGTCTCCGCTGAAAACCAACTATGAGTGCATTACTGCAAAGGTATATATCGAAGCGGAGCGGTCGGGAAATACTATCAGTGATCGAAGGTTAGCAGAACGACGAGTTGGGAAAAAAATTGCCCAGCTCGACGAACAAGCGGACCAATCGTGCCCCCCGCTCAAGGTGTCTAGCGATATCGTCGCTAATGATCCAGGGATGGTGCCCAGTTATAGCAATCTTGAAGATTACCTACCCGACGATGTACATTATGATTTCTTGGAGGTGGAAGAACACCAATACCATTACGGGAAGCCTCTTGGCAAAGATGAAAAATCTCTAACCATGATGATGCGAAGATTCCATGATTGGTACATGAAAACCTGCAGAGAGTCTGGGGGGACGAATACTTTGTATCTGAGAGTTAAAGAGGAGCACAACCTTGTTGGAATTGATTTGTTGACTGTTCCATTTGAGGAGTTCTTCCAATGGTTCAATCAAAAGGCCCTCGATAAATTAACGGTCACTTGATACTGTCTGTAAGTACTACTTCTGTCATTAAGTCTCTATATATAGCTCAGCTCTTTCATTGCATGTATATATGATTATCCTCACTATATTATGCAGATTGAAGATCGTCGAGTGTAGAAAAGCAGAAATGTATGATATTGGGTTCATTAACACAAATCTCATAGATAAATTTGAGGTTGAAAAGAACGCCGATGATGCTGAGGCCAACTTGCTCAAATCATTGATAGTAAATCGAAACAAAGATAAAATACTCTTTCCTTACAGCTTCTAGTGAGTGTTACTGTCTTGTGCATATTCGGTTTCCCTTATTACTCGAGCGAGGTTATAGTAATGTAATTGATGAGTTATGCATGCGTGCGCAAATTCCACTATATTCTCCTGGAGATTAAGCTTGAGCAGCGACTAGTAACCGTCTTAGACTCGAGACGAAAATCTCCCGAGACCTATGCGGACATGACTAAAATGCTCGAGAAGTAAGTTCAATCGATCATTATCGCAACTTTTTGTTCATTTCCTGATATCAAGTAATTGTTTTCTTTGTCTCACAGGGTTTGGAAAGTATTCACCGCACAAGCTCCGGGACTACCGGGGGAGCTGCGATGGACATACCCAAAAGTAAGTAGTACTAGCTAGCTAGTGTTGGGGAACGTAGTAATTTCAAAATTTTCCTACGCACACGCAAGATCATGGTGATGCATAGCAACGAGAGGGGAGAGTGCTGTCTACGTACCCTCGTAGACCAACAGTGGAAGCGTTATGACAAAGCGGTTGATGTAGTCGTACGTCTTCACGGCCCGACCGCTCAAGCACCAAAACTACGGCACCTCCGAGTTCTAGCACACGTTCAACTCGATGATGATCCCCGGACTCCGATCCAGCAAAGTGTCGGGGAAGAGTTCCGTCAGCACGACGGAGTGGTGGCGATCTTGATGTTCTACCGTCGCAGGGCTTCGCCTAAGCACCGCTACAATATTATCGAGGATTATGGTGGAGGGGGGCACCGCACACGGCTAAGAGAACGATCTCCAAGATCAACTTGTGTGTCTAGAGGTGCCCCCCTGCCCCCGTATATAATGGAGCAAGGGGGAGGGCCGGCCGGCCAGGAGGAGGCGCGCCAGGGAGGAGTCCTACTCCTACCGGGAGTAGGACTCCCTCCTTTTCCTTGTCCAACTAGGAGAGGGGGAAGGAAGGAAGAGAGGAGAGGAAGGAAAGGGGGGGGGGCGCCGCCCCCCTCCTTGTGCAATTCGGACTAGAGGGGGAGGGGGCGTGCGGCCTGCCCTGGCCGCCCCTCCTCCTCTCCACTTTGGGCCCATGAGGCCCATTAACCCCCGGGGGGTTCCGGTAACCCCCCGGTACTCCGGTTTTATCCAAAACTTCTCCGGAACACTTCCGGTGTCCGAATATAGCCGTCCAATATATCAATATTTATGTCTCAACCATTTCGAGACTCCTCGTCATGTCCGTGATCACATCTGGGACTCCGAACAATCTTCGGTACATCAAAATATATAAACTCATAATGAAACTGTCATCGTAACGTTAAGCGTGCGGACCCTACGGGTTCGAGAACAACGTAGACATGACCGAGACACGTCTCCAGTCAATAACCAATAGCGGAACCTGGATGCTCATATTGGCTCCTACATATTCTACGAAGATCTTTATCGGTCAGACCGTATAACAACATATGTTGTTCCCTTTGTCATCGGTATGTTACTTGCCCGAGATTCGATCGCCGGTATCTCAATACCTAGTTCAATCTCGTTACCGGCAAGTCTCTTTACTCGTTTCGTAATACATCATCTCGCAACTAACTCATTAGTTGCAATGCTTGCAAGGCTTATGTGATGTGCATTATCGAGAGGGCCCAGAGATACCTCTCCGACAATCGGAGTGACAAATCCTAATCTCGAAATACGCCAACCCAACATGTACCTTTGGAGACACCTGTAGAGCACCTTTATAATCACCCAGTTACGTTGTGATGTTTGGTAGCACACAAAGTGTTCCTTCGGCAAACTGGAGTTGCATAATCTCATTGTCATAGGAACATGTATAAGTCATGAAGAAAGCAATAGCAACATACTAAACGATCAAGTGCTATGCTAATGGAATGGGTCAAGTCAATCACATCATTCTCCTAATGATGTGATCCCGTTAATCAAATGACAACTCATGTCTATGGTTTAGGAAACATAACCATCTTTGATCAACGAGCTAGTCAAGTAGAGGTATACTAGTGACACTCTGTTTGTCTATGTATTCACACATGTATTATGTTTCCGGTTAATACAATTCTAGCATGAATAATAAACATTTATCATGATATAAGAAATAAACAATAACTTTATTATTGCCTCTAGGGCATATTTCCTTCAGTCTCCCACTTGCACTAGAGTCAATAATCTAGTTCACATCGCCATGTGATTTAATACCATAGTTCACATCACCATGTGATTAACACCCATAGTTCACATCGACATGTGACCAACACCCAAAGGGTTTACTAGAGTCAATAATCTAGTTCACATCGCTATGTGATTAACACCCAAAGAGTACTAAGGTGTGATCATGTTTTGCTTGTGAGAGAAGTTTAGTCAACGGGTCTGCCACATTAAGATCCATACATATTTTGCAAATTTCTATGTCAACAATGCTCTGCACGGAGCTACTCTAGCTAATTGCTCCCACTTTCAATATGTATCCAGATTGAGACTTAGAGTCATCTGGATCAGTGCCAAAACTTGTATCGACGTAACTCTTTACGACGAACCTTTTGTCACCTCCATAATTGAGAACTATATCCTTATTCCACTAAGGATAATTTTGACCGCTGTCCAGTGATCTACTCCTAGATCACTATTGTACTCCCTTGCTAAACACAGTGTAGGGTATACAATAGATCTGGTACACAGCATGTGAGGGAGTCCTGGATTAGGGGGTGTCCGGATGGCCGGACTATACCTTCAGCCGGACTCCTGGACTATGAAGATACAAGATTGAAGACTTCGTCCCGTGTCCGGAAGGGACTTTCCTTGGCGTGGAAGGCAAGCTTGATATATGGATATGTAGATCTCCTACCATTGTAATCGACTTTGTGTAACCCTAACCCTCTCCGGTGTCTATATAAACCGGAGGGTTTTTAGTCCGTAGGACAACATACAGAACAACAATCATACCATAGGCTAGCTTCTAGGGTTTAGCCTCTTCGATCTCGTGGTAGATCTACTCTTGTACTACCCATATCATCAATATTAATCAAGCAGGACATAGGGTTTTACCTCCATCAAGAGGGCCCGAACCTGGGTAAAACTTCGTGTCCCTTGCCTCCTATTACCATCCGGCCTAGACGCACAGTTCGGGACCCCCTACCCGAGATCCGCCGGTTTTGACACCGACATTGGTGCTTTCATTGAGAGTTCCTCTATGTCATCGCCGTTAGGCTTGATGGCTCCTACGATCATCAACAGCGATGCAGTCCAGGGTGAGACCTTCCTCCCCGGACAGATCTTCGTCTTCGGCGGCTTCGCACTACGGGCCAATTCACTTGGCCATCTGGAGCAGATCGAAAGCTATGCCCCTGGCCGTCAAGTCAGATTTGGAAGTTTAAACTACACGGCTGACATCCGCGGGGACTTGGTCCTTGATGGATTCGAGCCACTGCCGAGCGCGTCGCACTGTCATGACGAGCATGATCTAGCTCTGCCGCCAAACAGTGCCCTGGAGGCCGCACCCGCATCGGCTCCGACCCTTAATTCGGAGCCAACTGCGCCGATCGAGGATGGGTGGTTGGACGCCGCCTCGGGGGCTCCGATCTCAATGGCGATCGAGCCGAACACCAGCCCCGCACTCCGCGAGACTCGTGACTCCAAGGAGCCGGACTCCGAACCCTCCGCGCCCCTGCCGATCAAATCCGATTGGGCGCCGATCATGGAGTTTACTGCCGCGGACATCTTTCAGCACTCGCCTTTCAGCGGTATTCTAAAGACACTAAAGTCTCTCTCTTTATCAGGAGAGCCCTGGCCGGACTACGGTCAGCAAGGTTGGGATATGGACGATGAAGAAATTCAAAGCCCACCCACCACCCACTTTGTAGCCACTATCGACGATTTAACCGACATGCTCGACTTCGACTCCGAAGACATCGACGGTATGGACATCGATGCAGGAGACGATGAAGAACCAGCGCCTATTGGGCCCTGGAAAGCCACCTCGTCGTATGACATATACATGGTGGACACCCCAAAAGAAGGAGATGGCGATGGAACAGCGGAGGATGACCCCTCCAAGAAACAGCCTAAGCGCCGGCGTTAGCGGCGCCGCTCAAAATCCCGCCAAGGCAAATACGGTGATTCCAGCACGTGAGATAATAATACTCCGGAGAATGCCGAAGAAAATCCCCTCCAGCAAGATTTAGCACAGGAGGATGGAGAAGTCAGCCCTCATGAGAGAGCGACAGACAGAGAGGTCGAGGACGATAATTATACGCCTCCCTCCAAAGACGAGGCAAGCCTCGACAACGACGAATTCGTCGTGCCAGAGGATCCCGCCGAGCAAGAGCGTTTTCAACGTAGGCTTATGGCCATGGCAAGAAGCCTCAAGAAAAAACAGCAACAACTTAGAGCAGATCAAGATTTGCTAGTCGATAGATGGACTGAAGTCCTTGCGGCCGAAGAGCATAAACTCGAACGCCCCTCCAAGAGCTACCCAAAGCACAGGTTGCTACCCCGATTAGAGGAGGAAGCACTTAAACCTACATCACCAGCACTTGATACGGCCGACCGGCCACCTCGTGGCTGCGACAGAGAGGCCTCTCGGCCCTCCACTCAAGCCGCACCCCATACCAAGGCACGGGAAAATGCGCCAGACCTACGAGATATGTTGGAGGACAAGGCAAGGCAAACCAGATCGATCTACAGATCGCGTGGGCGCCCCATGACTCGAGACGGTAATCGTCACGCCGGACACAAATCCGGTAGGGCCGAACACAGTAGACAAAGCTTATTGGAGCTACGTCGTGATATAACCCAGTACAGAGGCGCCGCACACCCACTATGCTTCACAGACGAAGTAATGGATCATCAAATCCCCGAGGGTTTCAAACCCGTAAACATCGAATCATATGATGGCACAACAGATCCTGCGGTATGGATCGAGGATTATCTCCTTCATATTCACATGGCCCGCGGCGATGATCTCCACGCCATCAAATACCTCCCACTCAAGCTTAAAGGACCAGCTCGGCATTGGCTTAACAGCTTGCCAGCAGGATCAATCGGTTGTTGGGAGGACCTGGAAGCCGCATTCCTCGACAATTTCCAAGGCACTTATGTGCGGCCACCAAACGCCGATGACCTAAGCCACGTAATTCAGCAGCCAGAGGAATTGGCCAGGCAATTCTGGACATGGTTCCTAACAAAGAAAAATCAAATAGTTGACTGTCCGGACGCTGAGGCCCTAGCAGCCTTCAAACACAATATCCATGACGAGTGGCTTGCCCGGCACCTTGGACAGGAAAAGCCGAAATCCATGGCAGCACTCACGACACTCATGACCCTCTTTTGCGCGGGAGAAGACAGCTGGCTTGCTCCTAGCAACAATATGACCAAGAACCCTAGTAATTCGGATACCAGGGACAGTAGTGGCAGGTCGCGTCGCAACAAGCAGAAGCGCCGCACTAACGGCGACAATGCTGAGGATACGGCAGTTAATGCCGGATTCAGAGGCTATAAATCCGGTCAGCGGAAAAAGCCATTCAAAAGAAATCCTAGGGGCCCGTCCAGTTTGGACCGAATACTCGACCGCTAATGCCAGATACATGGCACCCCCGAAAAGCCGGCCAATCACACCAACAGGGATTGTTGGGTGTTCAAGCAGGCAAGCAAGTTACATGCCGAAAATACAGACAAGGGGCTGCATAGCGATGACGACGAAGAGCCCCGGCCGCCGAACAACAGTGGACAGAAGGGTTTTCCCCCACAAGTGCGGACGGTGAACATGATATACGCAACCCACATCCCCAAGAGGGAGCGGAAGCGTGCGTTAAGGGACGTATACATGATAGAGCCAGTCGCCCCAAAGTTCAACCCATGGTCCTCCTGCCCGATCACCTTTGATTGAAGGGATCATCCCACTAGCACCCGTCATGGCGGATTCGCCGCATTGGTTCTAGACCCAATTATTGATGGATTTCATCTCACTAGAGTCCTTATAGACGGCGGTAGTAGCCTGAACCTGCTTTACCAGGATACAGTGCGGAAAATGGGCATAGATCCCTCGAGGATTAAGCCCACCAAAACGACCTTTAAAGGCGTAATACCAGGTGTAGAGGCCAACTATACAGGCTCAGTCACACTTGAAGTGGTCTTCGGATCTCCGGATAATTTCCGAAGCGAGGAGTTAATCTTCGACATAGTCCCATTCCGCAGTGGCTATCACGCACTGCTCGGACGAACTGCATTCGCCAAGTTCAATGCGGTACCGCACTACGCATACCTTAAGCTCAAGATGCCAGGCCCTCGAGGACTAATTACGGTCAATGGAAACACCGAGCGCTCCCTTCGAACGGAGGAGCACACGGCGGCCCTTGCACCGGAAGTACAAAGCAGCCTCTCCAGGCAGTTCTCCAGTCCGGCCATTAAACGTCTGGACACCGTCAAGTGCGCCCGGAGTAACCTACAACAAGACCGCCTGGCACGTTCCGAGCAGGCGTAGCAATGCGGCCCCAACCCCAGCCCTCGCAAAAATGCGACACCAGTACTTCGCGTACATAACTACGCTCTAGAAATACCATGGGTACAGGGGGAGGGGCACCATCATGGCACGCCCGAAACACGGCTTAAACCGCACCAGGGGCTGCCAATTTTTTAATTTTCTCTTACTTTCAGGACTCCACTCTTCGGAAGGCCTGTTCGGCAGTTCAATTGCCGCACAAACGATGCAAGAACCAAGGAAGCAGACAAGCCATGCCGCATTACGGAACTCCCAGGTGGTCTCTATCACGAGCAGTATACCTGTTTCGCATACCATTCCGCAGCCTGCCCCTGGAACGGACATGTTAAAATAGTCCAACCTTTCGCTTATCGCATTATTTGTATCGTTCTGCTTTAATCGCAGCCCTTTTTTAAACAATGCATAGCTTCTTTCTATTTTTGCATTAACTCTTTTTTTTACAAATATATGTTCCTTAACGACATGTTGCACCCGTACACTTTGGTACGGCCAAAATACGCCAGGGGCTTTAGTACCCCTCAATATGGTGTGAGAAGTCTGAACACTTTAACAAGTGCGACACCCCGAACTTATAACATTATATGCATCGGCTTCGAATCATGTCTTGGGTAAATAGTTGGGTTTGCCCGGTGTAACGCCCCGTGACCGATGTGCCAGGTGTCTCCAGTTATTCGTTGTTGTTGCATTGTCACTGCTTGCGTGTCATGCATTGCATATCATGTCATCATGCGCATTTCATTTGCATACATGTTCGTCTCATGCATCCGAGCATTTTTCCCGTTGTCCGTTTTGCATTCCGGCGCTTCGTTCTCCTCCGGTGGTCATTTCTACCTTTCTCTCGTGTGTGGGGATTAAACATTTCCGGATTGGACCGAGACTTGCCAAGCAGCCTTGGTTTACTACCGGTAGACCGCCTGTCAAGTTTCGTACCATTTGGACTTCGTTTGATGCTCCAACGGTTAACCGAGGGACCAAAAAGGCCTCGTGTGTGTTGCATCCCAACACCCCTCCAATTTGGCCCAAAACCCACCTAAACCCCTTCTATCTTCTAGAGCGTTCGATCACGATCGCGTGGCCAAAAACCGCACCTCATTTGGACTCTCCTAGCTCCCTCTACCTATATATATGTGCCTCCCTCCAAAAATCTTGCGCAGATCAAACCCTAGTCCCGCTCCTCGCGCCGCCGGACAAAATTCCCACCACTGGCCGGACATGTCCGCCGTCGCCGCCACCTCACTCCGGCCTATCGGCGAGCGCCACATCATTGCGCCGCCGCCCAGGGCGAATCGGAGACCGCCAGCTGTCAGGTCGCCGCGCCTCCTCTCTCCTGCATCCGCCGCGGCCCGCCGAAGCTCGGGTCGGGCCCTCCCCGACCCGCGCCCGAGCGCCACTCGTGCCTACCCCGCCGCCGCGCCGGGCCTGTGCCTCATCGCCGCCCTGCCGCCAAGTCTTCCTGCCGGCAAGCTCGCCTACTCGCGCCGGTCTCCACCACCGCAAGGTGCCGCGCGCCGCCGCCTTGCACACCGTGCGCCGCCGTCCGCCGTGTGCCGCGTCGTCCAATGCCACCGGCCGGAGCGCCCCTCGCCCCGCCACCACGCCCGGATCTGTCCCTCGCAGACCTCCTCTGCAGGCTCCCTCGCCGGAGAGAGCCTCCCTCGCCGGAGTTGACCTCGGGATGCATTCCTTCGTTGACCTAGATCCAGATCTGGAGGGTATAAAATTCGTCTAAGTCCTGAAGTTTTCCAGATTCATATGCCTCTAATCATCGCATCATAACTTTGCATCCATAGCTCCGATTCATGCATATAACATATCAAAATGTTCGTCTCAGAGAGTACATCATTTCATCTCATTGCATCATTTTCATTTGAGTTCATATTGATGCATGAAATGCTGTTAGAAGAATGCTATTTGAGATAATTGTCAGATCTGCTGCACCATATAACTATTTGTCATTTTTGCCATGATTATTGTGTGCATGATATGCCCAGGTGCTCTACATGTGTTTTGTTATATGCTTTGCCATCTTTCCAAGGGCGCCATCCATGTATTTTTGTGATGTGTGTGGTGCCTAGCACAAGCTTGCAAAGTGGTGCACTTGTTAATGCTGATTTCAGGGACTTAGCATTTCCACTAAGTCCTTGGACTGTTTATTTCATATGGCCATATGTTCATGTTGTTTCCTAGTGATCCGTGCCTCTTTCGAGGATGATCAGTAAGGATGTTTTGTTAATCTTGTAGTGCTCTATCCATCCATGCCTTTGTTTGCAATTATGGAGCATGCTAGCTTGAGTTAATCGAGCTCTACTTTTATCTTTTGGTGAATCTGGGCAGATTGTCTACTTGTTAGAGATTTTGCCGAGGGTGTTGTAGTTGATCCGTGCATGCTATGCTATTGTTCTTGCCATGTCTAGCTTGTATTTTGTGTATTCTTGATGGGTGTATGCTTAGATTATCATGACTTGCTCTGTAGTGAGTGCATCGAGCTCGTAAACATGCCTACTTGATATCTGTTTCAGCATGCTCCAGTTTTCACTAAGTCTATGATCTGATTATGTTTTTGCCATGTTCACATGCTTGCAAATGTATTTTCTGATCCCTTTTGGCTCAAGGTCACTAAGGGACTTTTGTTAAGCTCTTTGAGTAGCTCCGTGCCATGCTTTACTTTGCCATGTTCAGTTCCTGTAGCATATAGTTTTCATGCTCCGAAGTGTGCTATCTGATCTGAAATTCCAGACAAGTGTTAATTTCAGTAAGTCTGAAATCTGTTTGTCAAATGCATTTTTGCCATGCTTGTTTGAACCTGTTAATGGATGAATTTGCTGTAGCTCAGTGCTAGTCTTTTGTTAAGCATCATGTATGGATTCCTGCCATGTATTTTGATGCCATGTTTGGGTGCTGTAGCATGTTCATCTTGTTGCATTTAGATGGCTACTTGCTGTAAATCGCAGAACGTGGTCATATTTGAATTGCTTGCCATTTCCAAACCGTAACTCCGATTCTGGCGTTCTTTATATCGTTTTCAAGAGATTTCATCTCACCTTTCCAGTGGTACACTTGGATTTCCATGTTGAGGCCAGGTTCATGCATTCCCTTGCAAATCATGCATATGCATCGCATACCGCGTCTCGCATATCATACCATGTTCATGTGTTGGTTGTTTACTATGTTGTGTGCTTCTTTCCGTTGTTTGCTTCTTCGGGTTGGTTCCGGTAACGTTGCGTTTGTGAGGACCCGTTCGTCTACGTCCGTTCGTCTTCTTCATGGACTCATTCTTCTTCCTTGTGGGATTTCAAGCAAGATGATCATACCCTCGAAATCACTTCTATCTTTGCTTGCTAGATGCTCGCTCTTTTGCTATGCCTATGCTGCGATACCTACCAGTTGCTGATCATGCCTCCCATATCGTTAAGCCAAGCCTCTAACCCACCTTGTCCTAGCAAACCGTTGTTTGGCTATGTTACCGCTTTGCTCAGCCCCTCTTATAGCGTTGTTAGTTGCAGGTGAGGATTGAAGTTTGTTACTTGTTGGAACATGGAGATGTTGTTCCTTGTTGGAACATGTTTACTTGTTGGGATATCACAATATATCTTATTTAATTAATGCATCTATATACTTGGTAAAGGGTGGAAGGCTCGGCCTTATGCCTGGTGTTTTGTTCCACTCTTGCCGCCCTAGTTTCCGTCATATCGGTGTTATGTTCCCGGATTTTGCGTTCCTTACGCGATTGGGTTATAATAGGAACCCCTTGATAGTTCGCTTTGAATAAAACTCCTCCAGCAAGGCCCAACCTTGGTTTTACCATTTGCCACCTAGCCTCTTTTTCCCTTGGGTTAGGCCAGCCCAAGGGTCATCTTATTTTAACACCCCCGGGCCAGTGATCCTCTGAGTGTTGGTCCAACCCAGAGCACCGTGCAGGGCCATCCCTTGGCAACTTGGGTTACGTCGGCTCCTGTACGCTTAGCTTATCCGGTGTGCCCTGAGAACGAGATATGTGCAGCTCCTATGGGGATTTGTCGGCACAGCTGGTGGTCTTGCTGGACTTGTTTTACCATTGTCGAGGATGTCTTGTAGTACCGGGATACCGAGTCTGATCGGAATGTCTCGGGAGGAGGTATATTCCTTCGTTGACCGTGAGAGCTTGTCATGGGCTAAGTTGGGACACCCCTGCAGGGATTTGAACTTTCGAAAGCCGTGCCCGCGGTTATAGGCAGATGGGAATTTGTTAACATCCGGTTGTAGAAAACCTGAAGTTGACCTTAATTAAAATGTATCAACCGCGTGTGTAACCGTGATGGTCTCTTTCCGGCGGAGTCCGGGAAGTGAACACGGTGTTGGAGTTATGCTTGACGTAGGTTGCTCTAGGATCACTTCTTGATCATAGATTTTCGACCGTGCTTTTGCCTTCTCCTCTCGCTCTCATTTGCGTATGTTAGCCACCATATATGCTAGTCGCTTGCTGCAGCTCCACCTCATACCTTTACCTTACCCATAAGCTTAAATAGTCTTGATCGCGAGGGTGCGAGATTGCTGAGTCCCCGTGACTCACAGATACTTCCAAAACCAGTTTGCAGGTGCCGTTGAACCGAGCAGGTGACGCAACCAAGCTCAGGAGGAGCTCGATGAAGATCTTGTCCCTTGTGTTGTTTCGTTCTAGCTGATCAGTAGTGGAGCCCAGTTGGGGTCAATCGGGGACCTTTGTCGCATTTGGGGTTCTTCTTTTATTTTGGTTCCGTAGTCGGACCTTGATTGTATTTGGATGATGTAATGCTTTATTCATGTATTGTGTGAAGTGGCGATTGTAAGCCAACTATGTATCTCTTTCCCTTATGTATTACATGGGTTGTGTGAAGATTACCTCGCTTGTGACATTGCTTTCAATGCGGTTATGCCTCTAAGTCGTTCTTCGACACGTGGGAGATATAGCCGCATCGAGGGCGTTACACCCGGCTCCTATGTTTTGGTGCCTTACGTTCCACTATATCGGCTAAGGTAGCACTAGGAGAACTACTGCGATTGTGCCCCAGTTGAGCTGGGTCGAGCACCTCAGTAGAGAAAGCTAAAACTGACTGTCATGATGAAGCGAGAGCTGGTCGCTGTTCGAGAGGTTTTTCGAGTCCTTAAAGACTTATGCCGCTTAGAGCGAGGAGTCGGCTCTGTCTGGCCAAGGCGTGGATAGCGCCCCGAACTCGGTCTTCCGAATACCAGGGGCTTCGCCGAAATTTAAAATTATAGAATTCTATGGCTAAGCGAGAGTGTTCAAGCACTATAGTCCGATTGCCTTGTTCGTTGTGCTGAGCGCCTCCCTCGAAGGACCCAAACATGGGAAAAAGAGCTCTCAGGTTTATCCCCAAACACCCCAGCACTAGTGGCACGGGGGCAGAAGCCGACGACTCGCCATCTCTCAGAATTGATAAACAGCCGCACAGAAGGTAATATTTTAAATTCCAACAGCATTTCTTAGCGCATATGAACAAGTTTTCAGCACACAGGACAAAACGAGCGAGTTTTACTCAAAAATTACATACCTGGAACACTCATCCGCCATAAGGCAAGTACCCTTCAGAACATCCTTATAATAATTCTCGAGCTTGCGATGCTCCTTCCCCGGCGGTGGCCCGTCCTTCACAAGCTTCTCAGCATCCAGCTTGCCCCAGTGCACCTTAGCACGTGCAAGGGTCCTATGGGCACCTTCAATGCAGACGGAGCGCTTGATGACTTCGAGCCTTGGACATGCCCCCACTAGCCGCCACACCAGCCCGAAATAGCTCTCGGGCAGAGCCTCTCCAGGCCATAGCCGAACTATGAGGCCCTTCATGGCCTGTTCGGCCGCCTTGTGGAGCTCGACCAGTTGCTTCAGCTGGTCTCTCAGGGGCACGGGGTGTCCGGCCTCAGCATACTGAGACCAGAACACCTTCTCTGTCGAGCTACCCTCCTCGGCTCGATAGAATGAGGTGGCATCGGACACGCTACGGGGAAGATCTGCGAATGCTCCTAGAGAGATCCGGATTCGGGTAAGTAACAAGTAACTTACGTTTATGTGTTTGCTTTGCATAAAGAATGCCTTACCCGCCGCTATCTTTTTCACCTCATCCAACTCCTGGAGGGTCTTCTGGGATTCGGCCTTGGCAGACTTGGCATTTTCAATAGCCACCGCGAGCTCGGACGCTCGCGTCTTTGAGTCAAGCTCCAAACTCTCATGTTTTTCCATGAGAGCCTGGAGCTCTTGCCACACCTTGCCAACCTCGGCCTCATACTTCTCCTGCTCGGTGCGCTCCGTGGCCGCCCTCTTCTCGGCCTCGACCAGCGCTTGCTTAAGGGTCGCCACCTCAGACGTGGCCCCTACAATGGCCACGATAATCCTGTCATTTTTTTTGCAATTGCACTTTATATATATATTTAAAACAAGGTATTTCTTACCTTCCTTCTCCTCGAGCTGCTTCTTGGCACGCCTGAGCTCTTGCTCGGACTGCTCGAGGTTCTGCTTTAGCGTGTCCACTTCTGCAGTTAGTGCGGCGGACGCCAGTAGAGAAGCCTGCATACGCGTATTGACTCCTTTTTGTTAGACTCCTGTGAATTTTATTTGATCCTCTATTCGGCTTTTCTTCCCGAACGCCAAACAGAGCATTAGGGGCTACTGTCTATGCGGTAATATTATTTACACATTCTTTACTTACCTCAAAGCCTGTTAAAATGCTAGTACAAACTTCAGTGAGTCCGCTCTTGGCGGACTGAACCTCCTGGACCACCGCACTCATAATGGTGCGGTGCTCCTCGTTGATGGAGGCGCCTTCGAGCACCTCCAACAGATTGTCCGGCGCCTCCGGTTGGACGGGGGTCACCGGCACGGTGGGCTTGCTCCTCTTGGAAGGAGGTCGCCCGCTGGACTCTGGAACCTTTGAAGGTTCCGGAGCGGTGTCCGGCCTAGAGCCGAACTTGGAGCCCTGGGGGGTTCTATCCCCTTCACTCCTGGGGTCCGGGAGGTCGCCTTGCGGCGCCTCCAGGACCACCTACTCCTGGCTTGGAACCTGTTGGGACAACACTTCGGTGTCGTCCGTAGGGCAGGGGGAGGAAGCCGTCGGAAGCGAATTCACATCCGACGAGTCCAGTGAACCGCTCGACGACGCGTCGAGCCGGTCTTTGGGTGGGCTGCATAAACATATTCGGCATAAGGGAAAGCTGTGCAATGATGAATTACTCTGGTATCCGGATACTTACGATTTTGCCAGGGGCTTGGCCCTGAGTGGCCACTCCTCTCCGCCGTCGTCGGCGTCGGTGGAGTAGTCCGGAGGAAGGGTTTTCCCCTTCTTGGACCCTTCGGCCTCCCCAGTTGGGGCGGCCTTCCTTTTCTTCCATTCCCCGCTGGAGGGGGAGGGGTCTCTTCTTCCTCCTCCTCGTCTTCATGGGAGGAGTGCGTCTTGGAGTCATCGGATGAGGGATCCGACACCTCCAGGCGCTGGGCACTCTTTCGAGTCCCCGTGGCCTTCTTCTTGGCCTTCTTCTCCGGCACCACATGGGGTGCCAGAACCAGCAGCTTCGCCAAACGAGCATCCGCTAGGCCTTCGGGCAAAGGAGCCGGACAGTTGATCTGTCCGGACGTCTCCTGCTAGACCTGTCAAAGGTAAGGGAGCTTAGATCCCGCATGGAGTCAAACTATGAAAAACTGATACCCTATAAAAGGTAAAAACAACTTACCGCATGAGTGTGACGCTGCGTACTGAATCCGCGATCCTCGGTAGCGGATGCGGGGGCCTCGGCGCCCTTGAAAAGCACCTTCTAGGCATCTTCGCATGTCGTGTCGAAGAGCCTGCTCAGAGTTCGGTGCCGCGCCGGGTCGAACTCCCACAGGTTGAAAGCCCGTTGTTGACACGGGAGGATCCGGCGGATGAGCATAACCTGGACTACGTTGACAAGTTTGAGCTTCTTGTCCACCAGGGTTTGGACGCATGTTTGGAGTCCGGTCAGCTCTCCTTTTTTACCCCATGACAGGCCCGTCTCCTTCCAGGAGGTGAGCCGCGTAGGGGGTCCAGATCAGAACTCGGGGGCTGCGACCCATTCAGGGTCGCGCGGCTCGGTGATGTAAAACCACCCCGATTGCCACCCCTTCAGGGTCACCACAAAGGAGCCCTCGAGCCATAAGACGTTGGGCATCTTGCCCACCATGGCGCCTCCGCACTTCGCTTGGTTGCCTCGCACCACCTTCGGCTTGACATTGAAAGACTTGAGCCATAGGCCGAAATGGGGGCGGATGCGGAGGAAAGCCTCGCACACGACGATAAACGCCGAGATGTTGAGGACAAAGTTCGGGGCCAGATCATGGAAATCCAGGCCATAGTAGAACATGAGCCCCCGGACAAATGGGTGGAGAGGGAAGCCCAGTCCATAGAGGAAATGGGGGAGGAACACCACCCTCTCATGGGGCCTAGGGGTGGGGATGAGCTGCCCCTCTTCAGGAAGCCGGTGCGCAATGTCGTTAGACAAGTATCCGACCTTCCTTAGTCTTTTGATGTGTCCCTCCGTAACGGAGGAGACCATCCACTTGCCTCCCGCTTCGGACATGGCTAGAGAAGGTTGAGGTGGGGAGTGCGGACTTGGGCGCTGGAGTTCGGGTGCGCAAGAATGGATAGGCAAAGGAGGAAGAAGGCGTAGGTAACACTACAAGAAATATGCTAAATTATGACCTTCTCTAGTGACCGTGGAAGATATGGTCATAAATATATGACCATTTTGAACCAATTGGTCGTAGCCTGTTTAAGAGGGTCCAAAAACTAAACAATAACGACCATTTTAGTCAAAAAAGTCATAATTATCTTACACGAAAAGGTCATGAAGCAAACAACAGTGATCAACAGCCTTATTTCTAGCTGATTAAGACAAATCTAAAAGGTCATAATGTTGTAACATGAATAAAATTATATGACTAGATGTCCACATCATCAATTTTGCCTACGTGTCGTGTCATTTTAACTTATGTGTCAATTGCATGGTTGGTTTGACCGCTCAAGTATTGACTAAACTGACTTGTGGGGTCTACCATTTACATGCGGGACCAACTAACATGGTACCAATGACACGTGTGACTTGTACCACAAACCTGCCTTGTACGTTGTGCTAACAAGCGGGCCACGCCCTCAAATGGGCGAATAAATCAGCAAAAAGGGGGGCATCGTGAGAATCGAACTCGCGACCCTTCACTCTTCTGTACGAAGCCAAACCACCATGCCCAAACTATGCTACTGATACAACTGCGGCCAACAAGTATTTAAGGGCAGTGTCGAGTGGGCTTGGGCATCGGTGGGACGAGGGTACCCTTTTTTCTTTTAACATTTTACGTGCACCGAGTGGGCCAACTCCAGGGCCGCGGCTCCGTTTTTATCTGATTTTCGTTGGTTCATTATTTTTTTACTTCTGTTTATACTTCCAAATATATTCTAAAAATATATATTACTAAGAACTTCACATAAAACATATGAAAAAAATGTAACCAAGCATTTGAAAATGCTACATGTGTATAAAAAAATGTATATCATGTATAAAAAATATACAATGTGTGTGGAAAAAGTTGATAATGTGTTTAAAATGTTAATCAAGCATTTGAAAAAAAGGTAAACAAGTATTTAAAAATGTGAATAAAGCATATGAAAATGTTAATATGTGTAAATAAAAAATTCTTAACCATGTATCAAAAATATTAATTTTGTATTCAATTTTTTTTAAAATTTGTATATAAAAATGTTGACTATGTGTTAAAAAAGTGTTAACGAAGCACTTGAAAACGCTAATTGTATATAAAGAAAATGTTTCTCATGTATAGGAAAAATGTATACGAAAAATATACAATGTCTGTTAATAAAGTCAATCATGTATTTAGAAAATGTTAAAGCAAGCATTTGAAAAAATGTATACAGAAAATATACAATGTCTGTGAATAAAGTCAATCATGTACTTAAAAATGTTAAAGCAAGCATTTGAAAATGTTTCTCATGTATGCGAAAAATCAAAAATGTATACAAAAAATATACAATGTCTATGAATAAAGTAAATCATGTATTTAGAAAATGTTAAAGCAGGCATTTGAAAATATTTTTGAAAAATGGAGTGGTGCTATTTTGCAACAAATATTTGGTAGTTTCTTAAAAAACAAATTTTCTTTATGCCCATATTCTATATGCCCATATCATAGCTCTCCATAACAATCCATGGGAGCTCGCCATCCAATCTTTTCTTCTAGTAATATTTTCAGTTCGTGAAGCAACTATATTTTATATTGTTTTATAATTGCTGAAAATTACCAGGACATGACCCTACCCATAGAACCTTCCTCCACAAAATTTTAGCTCATTTAATATAACCATTTTCCCTCAATATTTTTCCCAAATTTCTGTTCAGTGGAGAGCATTGTGAAGGAAGTACTATTTGTATATATCCAACTTGCATGAAATTTATAAAACCATTTCCCTCCACAAAATTTTAGCTCATTTAATATAACCATTTTCCCTCATCAGTTTTGCCTATGTGTCATATCCATGTGTCAATTTTTGCCCTAGATTGTGAAGCAACCTATATTTCTGTCATTCCCAAAATTTTCAAAAAAATCTCATAAATTCTTTGGATCATATATTCATCAAATATGTAAAAAAACTTTCCTTGCCTAGTTCAAAAATAATTCAACAATATTAATTTTCCTATTGAAGGGGGAGCATCTAGTACAAATTATCCTGACCAAAGGTGGTCTTTGGCTGCCAAAAGCACTGGTGATGACGCCGTCTTGGGCTCCACGATGACCTCGTCCGGCCGTCCGGCTGGTCTTGGTCTCGTTGCACCGGAATGGTAACCTTTGCCTGATACCTTGGCCTGTGCTTGCCCCCTTTGCACCAAAGGGGAAACAAGGACCCTGTGCAGGTTGGCGCTCGCCTGGCGCCCGCCTGGTGTCGATCGTCATGGCTTGCGTCACGGGTTCCTCGCGAGGTACCCTTGCATTGATCTCTCCGCCTCCTCGCGAGCCTGCCTGATGAGGCCGCTCTCTTGAGGAAGCTTCCTGTCGTCCGCCCCGCGACGGTCTTGAGCTTGGGCTGATGAAGACGGGTCGCGCTGGGCCCCCACCTGTCGTCCGGCCCGCGAGGGTCTTTATTTTTTAATTTCTCATGCCTGGTTCAAAACATGGTCAAAACGACGGGCATGACCTTTCATAGCTAGTGGTTGCATCTTGAAAAACTTTTGATGTTTCTATGATTAAACAGA
Source organism: Triticum dicoccoides (assembly GCF_002162155.2). Lineage (NCBI taxonomy): Eukaryota > Viridiplantae > Streptophyta > Magnoliopsida > Poales > Poaceae > Triticum > Triticum dicoccoides. The sequence continues at coordinate 753,282,241 of NC_041382.1, forward strand.
TATTTATGTAACTAAAAATGATTTTTGGAAAAAATAAAGAACAAACTATGAGACAATTGCAGTTCAAATTTGACCCGCTTCCAACGGAATCGGCAGAAATTTGTCTTTTCCACGAGAGGTGCATCCAAACTCTTGACACCCAACCATTTGGTCAATTTTAGATTAAATATGGCCTAATACTTTATAAAAATGATTTCGTCCAATTTTGCAACAAATATATGGTAGGTTCTTCACAAAAAACTCTTTTTTGGCACTCGAAAAATGATTAAAATTAGATAAAAAGATCAGAAATGCATATAAATTGATGCTCATCCATAAAATATGGTCTAACTTGAGTGAAAATTTGTGTGATGTCCTTTTGCAAAATAGTTTTGATAGGTACTTCACAAAATCCCTCTATTTTTAGTACTTGAAAACTATTTTAAATCACTAATTTTTTGAACCAATCAAAACTCTTTCCACGGATCTATGACATAGCGCCCATCCATCCATCCATATCTCCATCCCACATCCATCCATCCATTTAT
>NC_041382.1:753283029-753290911 GCF_002162155.2 Triticum dicoccoides
CCACCGCCACCGACCTCGTCCCTCCCTCCCCTCTCCGCATCTCCCGGCCACCTCTACGCCCGAGGAGATCGAGCGAGCGCCCGAGCGCGCCCGTCTTCGCAGCCTCCTCCCACGATTCCCCGCACCCGAGCCCCACGAGAGGAGCTCTTCCTGTGGTTTTGCACGCCGGCGCCGGCGACCACCAGCCACAGCTTGCCAGAGCCAGCAGATGAGTGCCACCCTTCTTCTCTGTTCTCTTCTTCCCATGCTCTCTTTCTTCCTCCTTTTTCTCTCTCACACATCTCGATTACTCTCTCTGTCTCAAACAGTGCACTCCGCCGCCATGGACCTTGCAGCGCGCCGCCCTGATGCCAAGTCCCTCCTCGTCGTTCCTGCGCCGCCTAGCCGAAGCCTCGCCCAAGTCCAAGCGCCGCCGCCGTTTGCCTCCTCGCCATGGCCTCCCCTGCATCGTCTGCTTCGCGGACAGAGCTCCGTCTCCGTCAACGTGTCCTCCCGCCGTCTCTGTTCGCTGTCGGGCTCGATCGACTCTAGCAGCACCCCCACGGTGACGCTCCGCTCGGCACCCGAGGTATATCCCGGCTTCATCGATTTTAGATATGTGCTTGTTCTCGCAAGTTAAGATGGATCTAGCGCCGTACGCAGATGCAGAGGTCTTGCGGTCTCTGTTGCTCGAGTTATCTACTGTCGTTCGAGTATATTTGCCTGCTTCCTTTTGACTGGGTTTATTGTGTATGCAGTAGTAGTCATGTCCACGCGTTCTTGTCTTGAGGCGATGGCAATTTGTTTAAAACCGCAAGGCAGCTTTGCTTTCTACAGTATCTCCTTCCTTGTTTTGTTCTGTGTAGTACGTCTTGGTTGGTCAAAAGCTACTAAAACATTTACTGTTCTGTCGACCGAGGCCTGAGGCAGAGCTAAGGCTTGCCGATTATTGCTTACAACGCCAAGTTGCAATTAGCTGGGATGTGTAGCGTGGCTAGCTTGTGTTGATTGGTTTTGAGATATAATTGGAAACTGATTGTGTGTCAGTACAACAAACGTGATGTTTTTTTTGAATAGCAAACGTGCTGATGGAAGTGTCTTTTCATACGTGATTCTGATTTGCACTTCTCGGTCAAAGGCATCTCTAGTACGTGACACACTTTGGATGTGCAAACTTGGTTTTGTTTTGCATGCTTACTTGTTTAGTGAACTTGATGCCATGCTTATTTCATATATCTAATAGTAACCTGCAAAAAAATATTGTAATTGCCAAGCTTGATTTGTTCTACTTGCCTGCTACAAACTATTCAAATAACTACTACTTAATTAGTAGCATGTAGACTGGATTATTATTTTGTCAACATTCTATTCTAGAGATATTTACAAAAGCATGTGTTGTCCATCCCATGTAGCAATCACTGCTAGTTTGTATTGAGCAAATAGAGCACCGCACTGTAGCTAGCCTCGCGCGGCAGCTGCCGCCCGGGACGCGGTGTGCGTCGAGTGCAGTATAGATTTTCCAATCTTTCTTTCAAAATGACAAGTTGTATTAGTACACCATCATGGGACAAAAGTAGCTGAACTGCACTTACTGTCAGGTCAGGGTGGTTTATAGTGTTGCCTTTCATCAAAATCTCAAGGGGCCTTCTCAAATCAGCTATTATTTTTTTCGCATTTGCAGTGAGCTTTAACCGGAAAATACCATTATCAGTCTTTTCGAAATTGTAAGACACACCTGCATGAAATGGAAAACTAGTTACATCTTCAAACTCACCAGTAGATATAAGCTTAAGCTTTTTGCAGTCTCAAACAATCACACAAACAATATAAATTCAGAAACGAAGCTACATAAGATTAGCAGCATAACACTTGTGATTTAGGCTTATCAAGGAGAGGAAGGGGATATCCCTATTTACTAATGTTACAGATTCTTGGATGTGTACCTTGGTTGCAGTCTTGCAAGTGATCACACAAATACATGTGTAAACTAGTGTATCTACCAACAAACTCTTGCGGTGATTCTTGAAAATGAATCACATCTGAGCAGAAATAACACATAGTCCTGAATTTAACAACAACCAAAAAAAACTTGCATACCAATAGGAACACCAAAAATATTGTATGTACGCATACTACCCCCAATCAAAATTACTTGCCATATTTAGCCCCTGAAAACAAACAAGGGCCAGTTCTGGCACTTTTCATCTCTAAAGGAGAGATGGTCATTTAATTGAGGAGTTGTAAACATGACATATTAGTGATGCATCATCATTTATTATTTTTATGGAGCAAACACACATGATAGGCTCAACAGCTGGCGTTGAGTTGTTAGAGCTCAACGCCAACATATATGGTGTTGAACCGTGGCCTCCTTCCTTTGACCCTTGGGTGAATTACAAAAGTGAGTGTTGGCTTGTTATATAACGAGCTGCAGTGCTTGGCCTAGAAAGATTCTTCCATACCCAGTAGCAGCGTTCATCCTTTACTCTATTTTTTCTCTTTTCTTTATTCATGCACGTACTGGTTTAACTTATTTGCAAGCTTCTGCTCCAAGATGGCAATCACTGATGCCTACTCTGTTGTTTCACCTTGTGCTACCGGGAAAATCACATGTGGTGGATGGCTTGAGGCAGGCAAAAATGACAACGACGAAGGTAGCGCAGTTCAGCGCCATCCACTCTCGCGTTGAACACAAACAGCTCAACCCTGGGGTGTATGGCGTTGAACGTGTTTGTTCCACAAAAGTGCTAAGTTTTTTCAAATACCAAAGTGTATGTACCATGATGTTAGCTTCTTAAATTCTGCTACTAGGACATCGATTCTTGAATAGTTTGCTTATAAAGTTTCCTAGTCATTCAAGCTTATAAAGTACTCTACTCAGGCTAACATGAAAAGTTCTATGGAACAAGAGGTACCAGAAGGTGGAGAACAAAAGAGTGATGTTGGTGTTGTTGCTGACCTTTTCTCACTAAAGAATCACCGGTGGAAAAAGGGCCTTTGGTCGCGGTTCGCAACTGCCATTAGTCGCGGTTGCGCAACCGCGACCAAATAGGCGCGACTAAAGGCCCCCCCCTTTAGTCGCAGTTGCTTAAGAACCGCGACTAAAGGCCCGTCCACGTGGGCGCCAGGCGGCCGTCGGGGCGGAGGACCTTTAGTCACGGTTCTTCTGGCCAACCGCGACTAAATGCCGCCGCAGGTTTAGGGTTTTAGCCCCCCCCCCCCTAAACCTGTTTTCTGTTTAATTTGTATTGTTTTATTTCTTTTGTGCTTTATTTTAATTTTGAAGGAGTTTCACATATTCTACGGTACTACATACATGCATATGAATGTACAATTTCAAACAAATTTAAAATTAGAACCAAAAAGAATTCAAGAGGAATATACAATATATATTCAATATCATCGGATGACCATATACAATTTTGAACAAGTTTCATACATAATTTAATGCATATAAAGTTCTACGTCCTCGTAATGGTGTTCTCCTTTAGGATGGAGGACTTCCCTCCTGAACCATCCAGCTAGTTCCTCTTGAAGTGGTCGGAAGCGAGCTTCTGGACTAAGCATCATCCGGAGGTTATTCCTCTGAGCATTGGTATCACTCGGAACCCGCTCAGAGGTGTATCTCCGGATCATCTCACAGACATAGTATGCACATAGATTGGTCCCCGCTGGCTGAATATCCTCACCATTCTTAGCCTTTGACCTTTTGAATTCTAGCTCTTTTTTGAGTTCACCGACCTTTGTATCTACGAACCGTCTCCAAACCCTACGAGGCAAAGAAAATTAAATGAACAAGAGAGTTATTAGTTACTTGATATTAGGAAATGAACGAAATAGGCCGATCGATATAGAGCGCAAATGAATGAAAATAATTACTTCTGCAGCATTCTTCTCATGCCGCCCCAAAGCTTTGGATCCTTATTCAGAGAGTCGTGGACGAGACATTCTGAGGTGTCAACTTTAATTACTAGCAGAATCCAGTGGAACCTGCGGACACGATACATGCACAGTACGTCATGCATAACTCATCGATTAGCCGGCCACATACCATGCATGGAGTAAACAAAAGAGAATGTGCTCAAGACAGAAACACTCACCCAAAATGGTAAGGAAATAGAATATCACTTTTGAGTTCCTGCTTTGTAAGAAACTGCCACAGGTCTGCCTCCATGTCGGCGGGGTGATGCTCCAACACATATCCATTAACGATGTGTGGGTCAATGAACCCTACATCATGGATGTTCCTTACTCTGCATTCCTTAATCTTCATTCTGCATGTATAATAGCGGACACAACAATATAGTTAGGACATATATATAGTGCAGGCAATATGAACGAGATGGGGTAGAAATAAATCACTTACAGAACGTAGCAACTGATGATAGATTTGTCGAGCTCGCGCAGATTGAAAAGCTGGAACAATTCACTCAGATGAATTTGTACATAGTAATGTTTGAAGTGATGCTCATATCTAACTTCCGCATAAATATATTCTTTGGCGTTTTTATTTTTTATGTAACCCTTGTACCATTTCAGCAGACCTTTCATTTGTGGAGGTAGATCCTCTTCCTGCGCAGGCTCGACGAGAGGCCCATTCTTCACATATGTAATTACTACCTCCTTCACTGGCGCCTCATCAAGGCCTAACAGTTCACGAAGAGTAATACCTAAGTTGGCCGCTTGTTCTCTGGCACTCGTTACAGTCAATTCATGTGCTGCCGCAGCTGCTATGATATCGGGGTCATCCAGACCGGCGGCTTTCACTATAAGCGGGGCAATCGATTGTTTACTTTGTTCCCCGAGCTGGGCAACTCGTTTCCCGCTTTTTTTACTTTCTAATTCCGTTTTCTCGGCCTCCTCCAAGGCTTTGTTCTCCTGGTTCTCCGCCCGCTCTTTCTTCTCCTTCAACATGAGTGCCTGCCTACGAAGTTCACGTGCATAGTCGTCAGGCAGATTCTTCGCGGCTTGGGACGGTGTGCTCAAAAATGATTTAGCCCACTTCTTTTGCTCATCAGAAAATACTGGCTTGGGCTCGGGCTCTCTTTTCTTCTTGCAGTCCGCCTTCCATTTCTCATGATCAGCAGCCGCGGCCGCGGCAGTTTCCTCGGCACTACGTTCCCAAGGCCTTGTGGGGAGAGGCTTCAGTGATGGCTCCGGTACCTTTGTGGTCTTAGGTACATAAGGGTCCGGGTTAATAATCCAGGACTGCTTCTGCTTCTTTGCCGGAGGTGGATTGGGGGGCGGCGTCTGATCACCCGCCGGACGAGGACTGGGGGACGGCGTCTGATCACCCGCCGGACGTTGTGGACTGGGGGGCGTCGGCTGACGTGACGGAGGTGTAGGTGAACCGCCACCACCGTAGGGGGGTGGACTTGTTGTCCTTGGCGCCTCGCCTGGAAACTTGATAAACTTCTTTTGCCATAGAATGAAATGGCGCTTGACATCTCCAAGTCTTTTCTCCCCTTCAGGTGTAGCAATGTCAATCTCCAGGTCCTCAAACCCTTGGACTATGTCCTCCACCGTGACACGAGCATAGCCATATTGAATGGGGTTGTTGTGGTGGAGTGCTCCAGGTAAACATGGTAAAGCATTGCCGATGGCTACCTTCATGGACATGTTCCCGATAGGATAATACAGATGACATTCTTTCATCTCCTTTATATCGTCCACGGGGTAGCGAGGAGGCTCCGGTGCAGTAATTTCGACCACCAGAGGCTCCGGTGCAGTAATTTCGACCACCAGAGGCTCCGGTGCAGTAATTTCGATCGTCGGTGCATCTGCACCAGCCGGTGGGGCCTCCGTGGAAGCCACACTGCTTCTCCGCTGCTGGCTTCTGAGATCCGCTGGATGATCTTCATGCTGCGCCCGAGCTGCATCTCTTTCGGCTACTAGTACACTCACGGTTTTCTTCATCACATCCATTTCCGATGCCAACCGCGCCACAACATCTGCTTCCCGATCCATCTTTCTCTTCCAGCTTCTGTAACCGTACGGGTCATTGTTCTGGGGGAACCCTATTTTCCACGGAATGTGCCCCATGCCTCGTACACGTCCTCCGTGTTCAGGATTCCCGAGGGCTTTTGTCAGCGCGTCGTTCTCTCTGTTGAACTTGATCTTCCCCTCTTGAGCATCCCTCATTGCGTCAATAAGGGCTTGGGTGGGTTTAATTATTTTGCCCCGGTAAACACACTCCCCTGTCTCCGGGTTCAGCGTTCCCCCATGCCCGTACCACCAGCTTTTGGCCCTTGGGTCCCATCCCTTCGTACCTGGACGGATTCCTCACGCCCTCAGCTCGTTCTCCATCTTCTCCCACCTAGGCTCCCAAAGGCGATACCCTCCTGGCCCCATAATATGATTGTACTCCTTCTTAGCCGCATTTTCCTTATTTTTTTCGATATTTGAATGAACTGCTCCGATTTCTTTTGCTTCACAAATTCTGGCCAATCATGTTTCAGTTTCTCATATTGTCCTTTGAAATCCGGAGTCTTGTTCTGCTTGACAAAGTCATGGGCTAGATTTTGCTTGAATTTCCGGAATGCGTCGGCCATCTTATGAAGAGCGAACTGTTTGACTAGCCTCCTCCTCTCCTTGTTTTCCTCAATCTTGTTACCCTCCTCATCGAATTTGTTGTATTCCGGAGGTAGAACGAAATGTTCCATAAGCTTCTTGAAGCAATATTTTTTTGTTCTCTTATCGACAAAAGTGAAACCAGCAATTCGTGCCTTCTTTGGCTTATTCCACTCCTGGACGGTGATCGAGACGTTGTCTCTAACAACGGCTCCGCATTGGTTGACAAACTTGGTGGCATTCTTGCGGGGCTCCAGCGGCCTGCCGGTTGCACTGTCGACAACCTCGATGGTGCATGTTTCTCCTCGTTTCATCGTCTTGGTTGCGCCACGCTTTGACGACGTACTCGATTGTTTCGACGATCCGGCCGAGGGCTAAAATAAGAAAGAGAGTCGCGCGCGTTAGTACACACATATTTATTCAAATCAGTTAGTTTGTATCACCAGAGGCTCAATGTATATATATACCTCGGCGCCGGAGGTGGTTGCTACTTCCATTTGAAGATCGTCGTTTATCGACGTTTGTTCGGCATCATCTTGCTGACGGCACCCTTCATCTTCACCGTCAAGGTTCAGATAAGAAGAGATATCATCTTCTTCTTGTCCGGTCGACACATATAGAATATCGCCGTTTATGATGCCGAACATATGTGCTTCACCGTCCGGATCATAGTTGTCCATAATCGGGTCAGCTCTATCGTCCGCCATTATGTCAGTCCTGAAAACATGTAGTAAAAACAAATTAATAAAGTGAAGAAGGGGGGCGGTGGCGGTGGCGGTGGCGAAAGGGCGGTGGCAAAAGGAGGGGGCGAGGAAGGGGTGGGAGAGGGTGTCCAGGTAGAGCGCAAGACGGGGCGGCAGACGACGGCGTCACGGAGAGGGAGGCGAGGACAACACACATGTATAACCCTCGCCGCCCCCTCTCGATCCCAAAAAAACACCGCGCGCATCGCCGCCCCCCTCGCCGCCCCCTCTCCGTATATGTGCGGGGTCGTGTACATTTTTTTAAAGCGGGATCGTTGTACATTGACGCGCGGGGTCGTTGTATATATTGATTATCAAGTTTTACTTTTTTTGTTGTTAATTATCAAGTTTTATATATGTTTTTTTTGTTAATTATCAAATTTTACGGTTTTTTTTTGTTAATTATCAAGTTTTAAGTTATTTTACCGTTTTTGTTAAACTAATTAACTAGTTAAAATTAAAAAGAACAAAAAAAGAAAAGAAAAAGAAAAAATTCCGGTGGCCCGCGGCGCCCCGGGCCTCTCTCTCTCCACGATCTCGCTCTCTGTCTGAGACCGGTGGCCCGTGCGCGCGCGGCAGTACCGAGGCCG
>NC_041382.1:753292368-753296567 GCF_002162155.2 Triticum dicoccoides
ATTCAATATGTTAAAAACACAAATATTATATCAAAAAATTCAGGAAAATAAAACTAATTCAATTCAAAATTCTAAAAATACAAATAATATATCAAAAAATTAAGAAAAATAAAACTAATTCAATTCAAAATGTTAAAAATACAAATAATATATCAAAAAATTCAGAAAAATAAAACTAATTCAATTTAATATGTTAAAACACAAATATTATATCAAAAAATTCAGAAAAATAAAACTAATTCAATTCAAAATGTTAAAAATACAAATAATATATCAAAAAATTCAGAAAAATAAAACTAATTCAATTTAATATGTTAAAAACACAAATATTATATCAAAAAATTCAGAAAAATAAAACTAATTCAATTCAAAATTTTATACGCCTAGGCAGGAGTACGACAGCGACGACAGCAGCGACGACGACGGCGGCAACTTAGAAGGCGACGACTACCAGTACAACGGCGGCGGCTATGAAGACCACGAGTATGCGTATTATACGCCTAGGTAGGAGTATGACTAAATCACTCCAAATTTCATGTATCATGAGTGGTATCTCGAATCATTCGAAAATGGAAACCAAACACATCACGGGTAATATAATTCACATGATCCATTCAACAAAGTTTGGTACAATAAATTATTACACATCATTTCTTCCCTTGTGTACCTGCTTGGTTACGATTGTGCCGTATCCATGGAGCATCCTCATCATTTAACTTAATGCTTGGGTCGGTGTTCACTTTGAAGGGCGGAATTTCAGCAAACATATTATAATCTTCTGACATGTCTGTCTTGTCCTCCACTCCCACGATGTTTCTTTTCCTTGAAAGAACAATGTGGCGCTTTGGATCATCGCATGATGTACTGATCGTTTTCTTATCTTTCCGTTTCCTCGGTTTGCTACTCATGTCCTTCACATAGAAAACCTGAGCGACATCTTTCGCTAGGACGAATGGTTCGTCAAGGTAACCAAGATTGTTGAAATCCACCATTGTCATTCCGTATTGCTGGTCCACCTTTACCCCACCTCCTGTTAGCTTGAACCATTTGCACCGGAACAAAGGGACCTTAAAGGAGGGTCCATAGTCAAGTTCCCATATCTCCTCTATGTAACCATAATATGTGACCTTTTTCCCATTCTCGGTTGCTGCATCAAAGCGGACACCACTGTTTTGGTTGGTGCTCTTTTTATCTTGGGCGATCATGTAAAATGTATTCCCATTTATCTCGTACCCTTGGAAAGTCGTTATAGTCGAAGATGGTGTCTTGGCCAACATGTACAGCTGATCTACAACATCATTGTCATTCATTAAACGTTTTCTCAACCAACTGCCGAAAGTCTCCATGTGGGCCTTCCTAATCCAGGATTCAGGCTTCCCCGGGTTGTCCGAGCGTAAAATATTCTTGTATTTCTCAAAGTACGGAGCCACCAAGCTGGAATTGGTCAGTACAGTGTGGTGTGCTTCAGTCAGAGAATGGCCGTCCATACATATCGTTGATTTCCTTCCGATTGTGCCTTTTCCACTTAGTCTCCCCTCGTGCCGCGATCGAGGAAGACCAATCGGCTTAAGGTCAGGAACAAAGTCAACACAAAACTCAATTACCTCCTCATTTCCATAGCCCTTGGCGATGCTTCCTTCTGGCCTAGCACGGTTGCAAACATATTTCTTTAATACTCCCATGAACCTCTCGAAGGGGAACATATTGTGTAGAAATACAGGACCGAGAATGAAAATCTCTTCGACTAGGTGAACCAAGAGGTGCGTCATAATATTGAAGAAGGATGGCGGGAACACCAACTCGAAACTGACAAGACATTGGATCACATCGTTCTGTAACCATGGTAGAACTTCTGGATTGATTACCTTCTGAGAGATTGCATTGAGGAATGCACATAGCTTCACAATGGCTACTCGAACATTTTCCGGCAGGAGCCCCCTCAAAGCAATCGGAAGCAATTGCGTCATAATCACGTGGCAGTCGTGAGACTTCAGGTTTTGGAACTTTTTCTCCGCCATGTTTATTATTCCCTTTATATTGGACGAGAATCCAGACGGGACCTTCATACTGCTCAGGCATTCAAAAAAGATGACCTTCTCTTCTTTGGTCAGAGCGTAGCTGGCACGACCTTGAAACCATTCCGGATGCCGGTCATCAGGGTCTTTCAAACGTTGCTGGTCCTGCCGTGCTTCCTTTGTATCATTTGTCTTCGCATACACGCCCAAGAAGCTTAGGAGGTTCACGCAAATATTCTTCGTAACGTGCATCACGTTGATTGCAGAGCGGACTTCTAGGACTTTCCAATATTCTAGCTCCCAGAATATAGATTTCTTCTTCCACATGGCTGCGTGCCCGTCAGCTCCCTTCGGAACTGATTGTCCGCCAGGACCCTTTCCAAAGATGACTTTCAAATCCTTGACCATATCAAATACCTCAGCACCAGTGTGTTCCGCAGGCTTCGGCCGGTGATCTGCCTTGCAGTTGTAATGCTTGCCTTTCTTTCTTACTGGATGAATTTTCGGAAGAAATCGACGATGCCCAAGGTACACGTTCTTCTTACAATTTGGCAAATGTACACTTTCAGTCTCATGTAAGCAGTGCGTGCATGCATTGTATCCCTTATTTGACAGTCCCGAAAGGTTACTAAGAGCAGGCCAATCGTTGATGGTTACGAAAAGCAACGCTTGTAGGTTAAATTCCTCTTTTTTGTGCTCATCCCACACACGGACACGAGGTCTGCCCCACAGCTGTAAAAGTTCATCAACTAATGGCCTTATGTACACATCGATGTCGTTGCCGGGTTGCTTCGGACCTTGGATGAGCACTGGCATCATAATGAACTTCCGCTTCATGCACAACCAAGGAGGAAGGTTGTAGATGCATAGAGTCACGGGCCAGGTGCTATGGTTGGAGCTCTGCTCGCCAAAAGGATTCATGCCATCTTTACTTAGACCAAATCTTATGTTCCTTGCGTCAGCTGCAAAATCTTTGAACTCTCTGTCGATCTTTCTCCATTGCGTTCCATTTGCGGTGTGTCTCAACTCCCCGTCCGACTTACGGTCCTCTTTGTGCCATCGCAACAACTTGGCATGCTCTTTGTTCCTGAACAGACGTTTCAACCGTGGTATTATAGGAGCATACCACATCACCTTGGCGGGAACCCTCTTCCTGGGTTTCTCGCCCTCAACATCGTCACCAGGGTCATCGCCTCTGATCTTATAACGCAATGCAGTGCATACCGGGCATTCATTCAAATTCTCGTATTCACCGCGGTAGAGGATGCAGTCGTTAATGCATGCATGTATCTTCAGAACCTCTAAACCTAGAGGGCAGACAACCTTCTTTGCTTCGTATGTACTGGCGGGCAACTCGTTATTCTTTGGAAACATATTCTTCAACATTTTCAGCAAGTTTTCAAATGCCGAGTCAGCTACACCTGCCTGTGCCTTCCATTTCAGCAAATCCAGTGTGCAGCCCAGCTTTTTCAGACCATCATCGCATCCGGGGTACAACGACTTTCTGTGATCCTCTAACATGCGATCCAAATTCTCCCTCTCCTTTTCTGTTTCGCAGCGTCTCCGTGCATCAGCAATGGTCCGACCAAGATCATCAACGGTCTCATCACGTGCCTCTTCTTCACCTTCACCTTCCCCTTCACCTTCCCCTTCACCTTCAGCATCCTCCATGAAAGTATCAACGAAATGAGCAAGATATCTTTCATCGATGAAATCATCCCCTTCTTCATCTTCTTCCATTATAACCCCTCTTTCTCCATGCTTGGTCCAACAATTATAGCTTGGCATGAAACCGTGCCGAAGCAGGTGCAGGTGAACTTCTCTTGAGGAAGAGTAACCCTTCTGATTCTTACATTCAACACATGGACAGATAACAAAACCCTTCTGCTTGTTCGCATTAGCCACTACGAGGAAATCTTTCAAACCCGTAGTGAACTCGCGGGAGAGTCGGTTACCGTACATCCATTGCCGATTCATCTGCATTATTATAATATAAAATATATAATTAACCATCATGCATTTGTTAAACTAACTAGCTATAAACAATAGAAATTAAACAATGAACAACACACATGCATATTTTATCAATGACACACATGCATGAAAGGTTCAAGTTGCTAACCGCGATCGAGGAGGAAAAAATAAATGAGGAACCTCAAGTGTGGCTCCAACACTTCATATCAT
>NC_041382.1:753296828-753313787 GCF_002162155.2 Triticum dicoccoides
CCAACCGCGACTAAAGGCCTTTGGGCACCTTTAGTCGCGGTTGGCCTGGCCAACCGCGACTAAAGCCCATCACGTGCACCAGCTGGCCACCGAGCGCCCTGGGCCCAGGCCTTTGGTCGCAGTTCGTTTGCCGAACCGCGACTAAAGACTTCATTAGTCGCGGTTCCTACAGTTTCGCGACTAATGGGGCTGGACGGAAGCCTCTTTTTCTACCTGTGAATGTCCCTCCAACACATTTCTCCCTCACTGGTTGTGTTGTTTTGGTTGGTGCCATCTTATGAACATGTGGTGTAATGATACTACTGGGCCTAACTTAATGAAATCTTGGAGAATTACATTATTATTATCATTATATTCTCATTTGTTGGTTGACTGGAAAATTGTGCAATGTATTTTTCTTTTTGAGATACTGTTGGCTGTTGTTGGTCACCCTTCAATAAGGGTTGTACTGAAAATAATAAATTGTGTGAGTGGGTTGTACCATTTCAAGGCCCAACAAAGTTTTTTTGTTGGGTAGATAAATGGGCCGGCCCAATTAATAATCGATTAAATAAATGGGTTGCACGCCTCAGCCCAAGAACTGATATGTTGGGCTTGGCCCATGCTTGTGGCCAAAAAGTAAATTTAGAAGTGGGCTGAATTATTGGGCTTAGCCCATTAAAACAGCTGATTTGGACCGATCCTACATGGCATCCATGTCATCGCATGTGCCATGTTGGCTCGGCCACGTCAGATCCTACGTGGTCTAGGCTCATTAGTAATGACCATAATTTTGGTTAAAGGTTTAGCGACCAAAATTTTGGTCAAGGGCGGTCCTGACCAAAATTCCAGAAAAGGTCACGTTTGTTTACTCTTGACGGCCAATTGTTGACCTTTCGAATTTGGTCAAAAAAGGTCAATAAATGAAAGCAATGACAAATCAACGACCAAAATGGGGAGTCATAATTGGCCATATTTCTTGTAGTGTGAAAAGGTGGATCCTTATTCCCTTATATGGGTGGACGCAACTATGTGTCCCCACCAGCCTGGTAAACTCGCTTATCCCGAAGCGTCATAATCAATGGCGCGGTTGGGTTACCCACGCCCGTATTGATGAGAATTCTGGAATAAGGGGACACGATCTCTACTTCGACAAGATGTGCCAAGGAAACCGCCTCGCATGACGCGCTGAGGTGGGATAATAAAACGATTCGAATAAAGGCTTGGCCGTGGTGCGTCACACTACGGAATACATCAGCATATTAGATTTGTGAAAATATTATTCTCTCTATGGCAGTATGTGGAAACTTATTTTGCAGAGCCGGACACTATCTTTGTGTTCAAAATCTTCTATGAAGTACTTGGAGGAGGAACCCGCCTTGCAATGCCAAAGACAAACTATGCGCCGGACTCGTCGTCATTGAAACCTGGTTCAGGGGCTACTGAGGGAGTCCTGGATTAGGGGTGTCTGGATGGCCGGACTATACCTTCAGCCGGACTCCTGGACTATGAAGATACAAGATTGAAGACTTCGTCCCGTGTCCGGAAGGGATTTTCCTTGGCGTGGAAGGCAAGCTCGGTGATACGGATATGTAGATCTCCTACCATTGTAACCGACTTTGTGTAACCCTAACCCTCTCCGGTGTCTATATAAACCGGAGGGTTTTTAGTCCGTAGGACAACATACAGAACAACAATCATACCATAGACTAGCTTCTAGGGTTTAGCCTCTCCGATCTTGTGGTAGATCTACTCTTGTACTACCCATATCATCAATATTAATCAAGCAGGACGTAGGGTTTTACCTCCATCAAGAGGGCCTGAACCTGGGTAAAACTTCATGTCCCTTGCCTCCTGTTACCATCCGGCCTAGACGCACAGTTCGGGACCCCCTACCCGAGATTCGCCGGTTTTGACACCGACAGCATGACATACTTTATAGAACCTATGGCTGAGGCATAGGGAATGACTTCCATTCTCTCTCTATCTTCTGCCGTGGTTAGGTTTTGAGCTTACTCAACTTCACACCTTGTAACACAGGCAAGAACTCCTTCTTTGACTGTTCCATTTTGAACTACTTCAAAATCTTGTCAAGGTATGTACTCATTGAAAAACTTATCAAGCGTCTTGATCTATCTCTATAGATCTTGATGCTCAATATGTAAGCAGCTTCACCGAGGTCTTTCTTTGAAAAAATCCTTTCAAACATTTCTTTATGCTTTGCAGAATAATTCTACATTATCTCCGATCAACAATATGTCATTCACATATACTTATCAGAAATGTTGTAGTGCTCCCACTCACTTTCTTGTAAATACAGGCTTCACCGCAACTCTGTATAAAACTATATGCTTTGATCAACTTATCAAAGCGTATATTCCAACTCCGAGATGCTTGCACCAGTCCATAGATGGATCACTGGAGCTTGCATATTTTGTTAGCACCTTTAGGATTGACAAAACCTTCTGGTTGCATCATATACAACTCTTCTTTAATAAATCCATTAAGGAATGCAGTTTTGTTTATCCATTTTCCAGATTTCATAGAATGCGGCAATTGCTAACATGATTCGGATAGAATTAAGCATAGATACGAGTGAGTAACTCTCATCGCAGTCAATACCTTGAACTTGTCGAAAACCTTTTGCGACAATTCTAGCTTTGTAGATAGTAACACTACTATCAGCGTCCGTCTTCCTCTTGAAGATCCATTTAATCTCAATGGCTCACCGATCATTGGGCAAGTCAATCAAAGTCCATACTTTGTTCTCATACATGGATCTCATCTCAGATTTCATGGCCTCAAGTCATTTTGCGAAATCTGGGCTCATCATCGCTTCCTCATAGTTCGTAGGCTCGTCATGGTCAAGTAACATGACCTCCAGAACAGGATTACCGTACCACTCTGGTGCGGATCTCACTCTGGTTTACCTACGAGGTTCGGTAGCAACTTGATCTGAAGTTACATGATCATCATCATTAGCTTCCTCACTAATTGGTGTAGTAGTCACAGGAACAGCTTTTTGTGATGAACTACTTTCCAATAAGGGATCAGGTACAATTACCTCATCAACTTCTACTTTCCTCCCACTCACTTCTTTCAAGAGAAACTCCTTCTCTAGAAAGGATCCATTCTCAGCAATGAATATCTTGCCTTCGGATCTGTGATAGAAGGTGTACCCAATATTTTCTTTTGGGTATCCTATGAAGATTTACTTCTCCGATTTGGGTTCGAGCTTATCATGTTGAAACTTTTTCACATAAGCGTCACAGTCCCAAACTTTAAGAAACAACAGCTTAGGTTTCTTGCCAAACCACAGTTCATACGGTGGTGTCTCAACGGATTTAGATGGTGCCCTATTTAACGTGAATGTAGTTGTCTCTAATGCATAACCCCAAAATGATAGTGGTAATCGGCAAGAGACATCATAGATCGCATCATATCTAATAAAGCACGGTTACGATGTTCGGCCACACCATTACACTGTGGTGTTCCAGGTGGCGTGAGTAGTGAAACTATTTCACATTGTTTTAACTGAAGGCCAAAGTCATAAATCAAATATTTTACTTCTGCAATCATATCGTAGAAACTTTTATTTTTGTTACGATGATTCTCCACTTCACTCTGAAATTCTTTGAACTTTTCAAATGTCTCAGACTTGTGTTTCATCAAGTAGATATACCCATATCTGCTCAAATCATATGTGAAGGTCAGAAAATAACGATACCCGCCACGAGCTTCAACACTCATCGGATTGCATACATCAGTATGTATTATTTCCAATAAGTCACTTGCTCGCTCCATTGTTCCGGAGAACAGAGTCTTAGTCATCTTGCCCATGAGGCATGGTTCGCAAACATCAAGTGATTCATAATCAAGTGATTCCAAAAGTCCATCAGCATGGAGTTTCTTCATGTGCTTTACACCAATATGACCTAAACGGCAGTGCCACAAATAAGTTGCACTATCATTACTAACTTTGCATATTTTGGTTTCAATATTATGAATATGTGTATCAATATGATCGAGATCCAATGAACCATTTTCATTGGGTGTGTAACCATATAAGGTTTTATTCATGTAAACAAAACAACAATTTATTCTCTTACTTAAATGAATAACCGTATTGCAATAAACATGATCAAATCATATTCATGCTCAATGCAAACACCAAATAACACTTATTTAGGTTCAACACTAATCCCGAAAGTATAGGGAGTGTGCGATGATGATCATATCAATCTTGGAACTATTTCCAACACACATCGTCACTTCACCCTTAACTAGTTTATGTTCATTCTGCAACTTCCGTTTCGAGTTACTACTCTTAGCAACTAAACCATTATCAAATACCGAGGGGTTGTTACGAACACTAGTAAAATACACATCAATAATCTGTATATCAAATATACCTTTGTTCACTTTGCCATCCTTCTTATCCGCCAATTACTTGGGGTAGTTCCGCTTCTAGTGACCAGTCCCTTTGCAGTTAAGCACTTAGTCTCAGGCTTAGGTCCAGACTTAGGCTTCTTCACTTGAGCAGCAACTTGCTTGCCGTTCTTCTTGAAGTTCCCTTTCTTTCCCTTTGCCCTTTTCTTGAAACTAGTGGTCTTGTTAACCATCAACACTTGATGTTTTTCTTGATTTCTACCTTCGTCGATTTCCGCATCACGAAGAGCTTGGGAATTACTTTTTTCATCCCTTGCATATTATAGTTCATCACGAAGTTCTACTAACTTGGTGATGGTGACTAGAGAATTCTGTCAATCACTATTTTATCTGGAAGATTAACTCCCACTTGATTCAAGTGATTGTAGTACCCAGACAATCTGAGCACATGCTCACTGCTTGAGCTATTCTCCTCCATCTTTTAGCTATAGAACTTGTTGGAGACTTCATATCTCTCAACTCGGGTATTTGCTTGAAATATTAACTTCAACTCCTGGAACATCTCATATGGTCCATGACGTTCAAAACATCTTTGAAGTCCCGATTCTAAGACGTTAAGCAATGTGCACTAAACTATCAAGTAGTCATCATATAGAGCTAGCCAAACGTTCATAATGTCTGCATCTGCTCCTGCAATAGGTCTGTCACCTAGCGGTGCATCAAGGACATAATTCTTCTGTGCAGCAATGAGGATAAACCTCAGATTACGGATCCAATCCGCATCATTGCTACTAACATCTTTCAACACAATTTTCTCTAGGAACATATCAAAATAAACACAGGGAAGCAACAATGCGAGCTATTGATCTACAACATAATTTACAAAATACTACCAGGACTAAGTTCATGATAAATTTAAGTTCAATTAATCATATTACTTAAGAACTCACACTTAGACAGACATCTCTCTAGTCATCTAAGTGATCACGTGATCCAAATCAACTAAACCATGTCTGATCATCACGTGAGATGGAGTAGTTTTCAATGGTGAACATCACTATGTTGATCATATCTACTATATGATTCACGTTCGACCTTTCGGTCTCCGTGTTCCGAGGCCATATCTGTATATGCTAGGCTCGTCAAGTTTAACCTGAGTATTCCGCGTGTGCAACTATTTTGCACCCGTTGTATTTGAACGTAGAGCCTATCACACCCGATCATCACGTGGTGTCTCAGCACGAAGAACTTTCACAACGGTGCATACTCAGGGAGAACACGTCTTGATAATTAGTGAGAGATCATCTTAAAATGCTACCGTCAAACTAAGCAAAATAAGATGTATAAAAGATAAACATCATATGCAATCAAAATATGTGACATGATATGGCCATCATCATCTTGCGCCTTTGACCTCCATCTCCAAAGTACTGTCATGATCTATATCGTCACCGACATGACACCATGATCTCCATCATCTTGATCTATATCAATGTGGTCAGATGGTCGTCTCGCCAACAATTGCTCTTGCAACTATTGCTATCGCATAGCGATAAAGTAAAGCAATTATTGGGCACTTGCATCTTATACAATAGAGAGACAACCATAAGGATTTTGCCAGTTGCCGATAACTTCAACAAAACATGATCATCTCATACAACAACTTATATCTCATCATGTCTTGACCATATCACATCACAACATGCCCTGCAAAAACAAGTTAGACGTCCTCTACTTTGTTGTTGCAAGTTTTACGTGGCTGCTACTGGGCTTAGCAAGAACCGATCTTACCTACGCATCAAAAACCACAAGGATAGTTTGTCAAGTTGGTGCTGTTTTAACCTTCGCAAGGACCGGGCGTAGCCACACTCGGTTCAACTAAAGTTGGAGAAACTGACATCCGCCAGCCACCTGTGTGCAAAGCACGTCGGTAGAACCAGTCTCGCATAAGTGTACGCTTAATGTCGGTCCGGGCCGCTTCATCCAACAATACCGCCGAACCAAAGTATGACATGCTGGTAAGCAGTATGACTTATATCGCCCACAACTCACTTGTGTTCTACTCGTGCACAACATCAACACATAAAACCAAGGCTCGGATGCCACTGTTGGGGAACGTAGTAATTTCAAAATTTTCCTACGCACATGCAAGATCATGGTGATGCATAGCAACTTGAGGGGAGAGTGTTGTCTACGTACCCTCGTAGACCGACAGCGGAAGCGTTATGACAACGCGGTTGATGTAGTCGTACGTCTTCACGGCCCGACCGTTCAAGCACCGAAACTACGGCACCTCCGAGTTCTAGCACACGTTCAGCTCAATGACGATCCCCGGACTCCGATCCAGCAAAGTGTTGGGGAAGAGTTCCGTCAGGACGACGGCATGGTGACGATCTTGATGTTTTACCGTCGCAGGGCTTCGCCTAAGCACCACTACAATATTATTGAGGATTATGGTGGAGGGGGACACCGCACATGGCTAAGAGAATGATCTCCAACATCAACTTGTGTGTCTAGAAGTGCCCCCTGCCCCCGTATATAAAGGAGAAAGGGGGAGGGGCAGCCGGCCAGGAGGAGGCGCGCCAGGGAGGAGTCCTACTCCTACCAGGAGTAGGACTCCCTCCTTTTCCTTGTCCAACTAGGATAGGGGGAAGGAAGGGAGAGAGGAGAGGAAGGAAAGGGGGGGCGCCGCCCCCCCCTCCTTGTCCAATTCGGACTAGAGGGGGAGGGGGCGCGCGGCCGGCCCTGGCCGCCCATCCTATTCTCCACTTTGGGCCCATGAGGCCCATTAACCCCCGAGAGGGTTACGGTAACCCCCCGGTACTCCGGTTTTATCCGAAACTTCTCCGAAACACTTCCGGTGTCCGAATATAGCCGTCCAATATATCAATCTTTATGTCTCGACCATTTCGAGACTCCTCGTCATGTCCGTGATCACATCCGGGACTCCGAAGAATCTTCGGTATAACAAAATATATAATGTCATAATGAAACTGTCATCGTAATGTTAAGCGTGCGGACCCTACGGGTTCGAGAACAATGTAGACATGACCGAGACACATCTCCAGTCAATAACCAATAGCGGAACCTGGATGCTCATATTGGCTCCTACATATTCTACGAAGATCTTTATCGGTCAGACCGCATAACAACATACGTTGTTCCCTTTGTCATCGGTATGTTAATTGCCCGAGATTCGATCGTCGGCATCTCAATACCTAGTTCAATCTCGTTACCGGCAAGTCTCTTTACTCGTTTCGTAATACATCATCTCGCAACTAACTCATCTGTTGCAATGCTTGCAAGGCTTATGTGATGTGCATTACCGAGAGGGCCCAGAGATACCTCTCCGACAATCGGAGTGACAAATGCTAATCTCGAAATACGCCAACCCAACAGTACCTTTGGAGAAACCTGTAGAGCACCTTTATAATTACCCAGTTACGTTGTGACGTTTGGTAGAACACAAAGTGTTCCTCCGGCAAACGGGAGTTGCATAATCTCATAGTCGTAGGAACATGTATAAGTCATGAAGAAAGCAATAGCAACATACTAAACGATCAAGTGCTATGCTAATGGAATGGGCCAAGTCAATCACATCATTCTCCTAATGATGTGATCCCATTAATCAAATGACAACTCATGTCTATGGTTTAGGAAACTTAACCATCTTTGATCAACGAGCTAGTCAAGTAGAGGTATACTAGTGACACTCTGTTTGTCTATGTATTCACACATGTATTATGCTTCCGGTTAATACAATTCTAGCATGAATAATAAACATTTATCATGAGATAAGGAAATAAATAATAACTTTATTATTGCCTCTACGGCATATTTCCTTCAGCTAGTTCCGCGCATCTCGATCTCGTTGATTCTAGATACTTTCATCAATGCCATTTATAATGCTTCATTATCAGTTTGATTGACCTCTATTTCTCGTAAAGTGCTTGTGGCAGGAACAAGGGAATGATTTCTTTGGATACTACATCTGCGAGTTCATCTACAACGCGACTTGCAAAGATAATCGGGGCTACTCTAAAAGACAAATTGATGTACGTAAGCAATAATATTCACAATTTCATTTTATTACACCATCATTTCTATTGAGTTTCATTCATATATATATATATATGTATGTATGTATTAACCCCCTTCTTCAAATTAGACGTGGGAGATGCGGAATGAACTCCTACCAGAAGATCGCATGAAAGCAATTCAAGAGGAATTAGCGGGATTCTGTCTTGACCACGTCATCAATAAAGCCAGAGAATACCATGTGGAACTTGGTTTCAGATGCTAGGGGATTGTAACAGATCTTACATATTGTATATGTATGTAGCCAGTAGCGTCGGATAGATAATACGAAAACTGGTTGTTCGACCAATCTCTCGGAGAAGGAGAGGTCGATCACTTCTCTCGGTATGCATGACAAACTTCTGTACTTAATGGTTTCCTTCATTTTCTTACTAGCTAGCATGTCGAGGGCCTCTCTATACGTATAGTACGTAGCATCGACCAATCACGGAGATAAGAGAGGACACTTCTCTCTATTAATTAATTAGCTACCTAACACAATATATGAAACACCTTAATTAACCATACGAAACCCCCAAATCCACCCCCCTTTTCAGAAAAAAACAAAAACCCTAGCCCCTGAACAGCTGATGCGTGGATGCCGATTGGTCCCGGTTGGTGCCACCAACCGGGACTAAAGGCCCTCCTGCCTGGGCTCGCCACAACGGCCACATGGAGGCCCATCTGTACCGGTTCGTATAAGAACCGGGACTAAAGGCCAAGGGCATTAGCAACGACGCTTTAGTCCCGGTTCCGCAACTGGGACAGATGGGCCTTATGAACCAGGACAAATGACCCTTTTTCTACTAGTGTTAGTGGTTTGAAGATCATCTCAGCTCAGCTCAAAATGGAATTTTGTAGCCTTATATCTTATGTAAGTGCTATGTACTCACTACTGGGTTCTTTGTTGCGTGTTTTCTAGCCGGCACTCGGCAAAGGCAAGGCTTTGCCAAGTGTCCATTTTCTGCAGCACTCGGTTTAGGAGGGCCTTTGCCTAGTGCCCGACAGAAATCACTCAGCAATCACCTTGATTCCAGTAGTGAATATGGGGAATTTCTAATTAATCTCTCCACCCAAACAATATATTTAGTAACCTGATTGCAACTTCATGCTATTGGTCAGGCCTGGAGATTATGGGAAGATGGAAAAGCAACTGAATTGGTGGGCTCCTTCATTGCTGCGAGCTGCCCACTTCATGAAGCTGTATGATGCATTCATGTGGGACTCTTGTGTGTCCAAGATCATCCAAATGATAGGCCACTAATGTCCTCGGTTATGTTTATGTTAGAGAATGAAAGCGCAATGCTTCCACCTCCAAACACTAGTAGAAAAAGGGTCAAATGTGCGACACATTAGTCCCGGTTTGTAACAGAACCGCATTAGTGCCGGTTCCAACGGCTAGGCGGGAGGAGCTCTTTAGTACCCGTTCGTGGCGAACCTTTAGCACCGGTTCGTGCCACAGACCAGTACTAATGAGAATGGTGGCAGGATGTTGTCAGAGTGGGGCCCCTCCAGCACCTTTACTACCGGTTCGTGCCACGAACCGGTACTAAAGGTCGTCCTATATAAACCCTTCGTCCACCAGAACTCTATTCTTCCCCCTTTCCCCTCCTCCTCTCCTCTGTTCTTCCCTTCTTTCTCTCGAGTTCATCACAAAATTTGCCCCAAATTTGTCAAGATTTGCAGGCCCCCATCCATTCAAATGATCACAAAGGCTAGCAACTTTGTCCTTTCATCTCTCATTGCTAGATTAGCTCTTGCATTGGTTTATATAGTGATTAATTGTGGGTTTTAGTAATTTGGGAGGAATTATATGTGGTAGTATTTTATTTATATGCAAACTGAGGTCAAAATAACACTTAGTTTGCATATGTAGGTGTGGTTTACTTAGTGCCTTCTAAATCTCCGTCGTAACCATCGTCGATTGCCCGCACCGTCCCCTCACCGGCACCACCTTGTGGTGAGCCTCTTGTTCATGAAATTTTATATAAAAAATTGATGTTTGTATGATTTGGATATATAGTTACTCGTATAATTATCTTACCCGTACGTTGTTTGTTATACATAGTGCCATGGTTTTGATATCCGTCCTCGTCGGCCCTCGCCCTTGTTATGATTCGGATGTGGTATATTCTCTTTTAAAACTATATGTTGCATTTCGTGTTTATGACAAATTATGCCCATCAAACTGACATAGATATTTATATGTAGGAGGTAGTTGGACCGGAAATTCCAACCGACCCTATTGTCGAGAGGTTAAATTTAGTTGAAAGAGAAAACAAGGATTTGAAAGAAAAATTGAAAAGAATTGAGGGTGAGAAGATGGAATTGGAGTTGCATGTTGCCGATGTCGTCGATGATCACAAGATTAAGATGGAGAAAATGCGCTTGAAGATTAGAAAGATTAGAAAATACGCCATTCATAGTGAGGCTTGGTATCATTATGCTGCTGGATCAATTGTTAGCTTAGTTGCGATCTTGATCGCATTTGTTGTTGCATTTAAATTATTCAGCTAGAGAGTTATTTCTTTGTTGCATTTAAGTGTTCTATGAACTTTATGTATGAACTTTATGTATTGTATTAATTTGGTATTTTCGGTGCTGTGTATTCAAGATGAGCCGACAATGGATGTACGATGACCGATGCTCTCCCGAGTTCATTAATGGCGTGCATACTTTTCTGCTTGCGGGTGAGGCAAACAAGCGGGCGGATGGTTTTATGCCTTGTCCATGTGCTGGCTGTAAGAATGGTCACAATTACTCTACGTCAAGAACCATTCACGTCCACCTGTTTGAGTCCGGTTTCATGCCACACTATAATGTTTGGACCAAGCATGGAGAAAGAGGGGTTATGATGGAAGACAATGAAGAAGAAGAGGACGATGACAACTATCATGGCCATGCGTTTCCTGAATATGATGATACAACAATGAGGAAAGAAGCTGAGCCGGTAATGCGGGAAGAAGCTGAGCCGGTAATGTGGGAAGAAGCTGAAGAAGAGGCATCAGATGAGCCCGTTGATGATCTAGGTCGGGCCATTGCCGATGCAAAGAGAAACTGCGCAAGTGATTTGGAGAAGAAGAAGTTGCAGCGCATGTTAGAGGATCACAAAAAATTGTTGTACCCGAATTGCGTAGGTGACAAGAAAAAGCTGGGCACCACACTGGAATTGCTACAATGGAAGGCAGAGAATGGTGTATCTGACAAGGGATTTGGAAAGTTGCTGGTAATGATAAAGAATATGCTTCCAAAGGACAATGAATTGCCCGAGAGTACATACGAAGCAAAGAAGGCTGTCTTCCCTCTAGGGTTAGAGGTGCAGAATATACATGCATGCCCTAATGATTGCATCCTCTACCGCGGTGAGTACGAGGATTTGAACGCTTGCCCGGTATGCGGTGCATTGCGCTATAAGATCAGCCGCGATGACCCTGGTGATGTCGAGGGCGAACGCCCCAGGAAGAAGATTCCTTCCAAGGTGGTGTGGTATGCTCCTATAATACCACAGTTGAAACGTTTGTTCCAAAACAAAGAGCATGCCAAGGCGATGCGATGGCACAGAGAAGACCGTAAGAAAGACGAAAAGTTGAGAGTACCCGCTGACGGGTCGCAGTGGAGAAAAATCAAAAGAAAGTACGGGAAGGAGTTTGCAGATGACGCAAGGAACGTATGGTTTGGTCTAAGCGCAGATGGCATTAATCCTTTTGGGGAGCAGAGCAGTAACCATAGCACCTGGCCTGTGACCCTATGTTTGTATAACCTTCCTCCTTGGTTGTGCATGAAGTGAAAGTTCATTATGATGCCAGTGCTCATCCAAGGCCCTAAGCAACCCGGCAACGACATTTATGTGTACGTGAGGCCATTAGTTGAAGAACTCTTACAACTGTGGAATGGGACAGGTGTATGTGCGTGGGGATGAGCACATGGGGGAAGAATTTGACCTAAAGGCGTTGCTGTTCATGACCATCAATGATTGGCGTGCTCTCAGTAACCTTTAAGGACAGACAAACAAGGGATACCTCGCATGCACGCACTGTTTGGACAATACCGACAGTATATATTTGGCTAATTGGAAGAAGAATGTGTACCTGGGACATCGTCGATTCTTCCGAGCAGGCATCCCGTAAGAAAGAAAGACAAGCATTTCAAAGGTGAGGTGGATCACCGGACGAAGCCTCGCCACCGTACTAGTGCTTATGTACATGATATGGTTAAGGATTTGAAGGTGGTCTTTGGAAAGGGTCCTGGTGGACAACCTGTTCCGAATGACGCTGACGGACACGCACCCATGTGGAAGAAGAAATCTATATTTTGAGACCTGCCCTATTGGAAAGACCTAGAGGTCCGCTCCGCAATCGACGTGATGCACGTGACGAAGAATCTTTGTGTGACCCTGCATGGCTTCTTGGGCGTGTATGGGAAGACAAAAGATACACCTGAGGCACGGGAGGACCAGCAATGTATGCACGGAAAAGGCGGCATACATCAGGGTCATGCAAGCTACGCTCTTACTAAAGAAGGGAAGGAAATGTTCTTTGAATGCCTGCTCAGTATTAAGGTACCGTCTGGCTTCTCATCGAATATAAAGGGAATAATAAACATGGCAGAGAAAAAGTTCCAGAACCTAAAGTCTCATGACTGCCACGTGATTATGACGCAACTACTTCCGGTTGCATTGAGGGGGCTTCTACTGGAAAACGTTCGATTAGCCATTGTGAAGCTATGTGCATTCCTCAATGCAATCTCTCAGAAGGTAATCGATCCAGAAATCATACCAAGGTTAGAGAATGATTTGGTGCAATGTCTTGTCAGTTTCGAGTTGGTGTTCCCACCATCCTTCTTCAACATCATGACGCACGTCCTAGTTCACCTATGCGAAGAGATTAACGTTTTGGATCCTGTATTTCTACACAATATGTTCCCCTTTGAGAGGTTCATGGGAGTCTTAAAGAAATATGTTCATAACCGTGCTAGGCCAGAAGGAAGCATCTCCAAGGGCCATGAAAATGAGGAGATCATTGAGTTTTGTATTGACTTTATTCCTGACCTTAAGCCGATTGGTGTTCCTGAATCGCGGCATAAGGGCAGACTGGATGGAAAAGGCACGCTAGGAGGGGAACAAATAATATGTATGGACGGACATTCTCTCACTGAAGCACACTACACAGTTCTACAGAATTCCGCCTTGGTGGCTCCGTATATGGATGAACACAAGAATTTGCTACGCTCCAAACACCCGGAGCGGTCTGATGACTGGATTACACATGAACAAACCATGAGTTTCGCCAGCTGGTTGCAGACACGTACCATGCATGACGCCTCTATTGAAGATGACCTGTACTTGCTGTCCCAGTTACCATCTTCGAATATAATGACTTTCAAAGGGTACGAGATAAATGGTAATACATTTTACATGATCGCCCAAGATAAGAAGAGAACCAACCAAAATAGTGGTGTCCGCTTTGATGCAGAAACCAAGACGGGAAAGGAAACATATTATGGTTATATACAGGACATATGGGAACTTGACTATCGACGTGGTTTGAAGGTCCCTTTGTTTCTGTGCAAATGGGTCAATATGACACAAGGCGAGGTAACGGAAGACCCGCAGTATGGAATGACAACAGTGGATCTCAACAATCTTGCATATGCAGACGAACCATTCGTCCTAGCCAATGATGTGGCACAGGTTTTCTATGTGAAGGACATGTCTACCAAGCCGAGCAAAAGAAAAGAAAAGGAAGCGAATGCATCGCACGATGAGCCAAAGCGGCACATAGTTCTTTCTGGGAAGAGAAACATCGTGGGAGTGGATGACAAGACATACATGTCAGGAGATTATGAAAAGTTTGATGAAATTGCTCCATTCACAGTGAATATTGACCCGAGCATCCCGTTAAATGATGAAGATTTTCCATGGTTACGGCGCAAAGGGACACACAGGAAGAAAAAGTTTCACACTCAAAGATCTGGGATGTGATCGGCTTCACTATCATCACTTTCTTCTGTGTTTCACACCCAGGAGGGAATCTCTGTAATAGTTAGGGTAGTTATGTGTTTTGGCATTTGAAACGCCAAGAAATTTTATATGCAAACAAATTCTTTCATGCCTTTACTGATTTTTTCAGCTAAAAAGGCATTTCATTTTTTAAATAACCTAAGCATTACCAAATTGAATATAATGATAAAACACACTAATATTAAACATAATAAAAAAGAATCACTGGAAAATGTATTTTTAAAGTTAAGTTATTCACAAATTAGTGATTCACACAAATTTCAAATAATTCAAAATTTAAACTATTCAAATTTAAAAACTACCCGCACTAACTGAAAGTTTCTAAAAACTATCAAAAATATTCACAAAGAAACTCTAAATACAGCAAAAAACAACTAAAAATAAATAAAACAAAATAAATAAAGCAGAAAAGAAAAAACTAAATGAAAAAAGCCCACCTACCGGGCCATAGCGGCCTGCATACGACTAGAAACCCAACCTGTTGTTGGGCCAGGATGCAGGCCCGCAAGCCCAATAGGCCCCACAGGGCAGAGTAGCAGAGGTAGGCCCAGAAGGCCTGCTTTAGAGAGGAGCTTGAGACAGCAGCAGCGGTGGGGCTTATAAGCAGGTGCGAGCGCCCTTCGGCTAACGAGGTGGGACTAAACTTCTGCGCCCCTCGCCTGGCAGAGCACCCCCTTTAGTACCGGGTCGTGGCATCAACCGGTACTAAATGGGGGGTCTTTAGTACCGGTTGGAGCCACCACCCGGTACTAAAGGCCTGCCCTTCCGGCCGCTTGGCCTGGCCAAAACATGCCTTTAGTACCGGTTGGTGGCTCCAACCGGTACTAAAGGTGCCTTCTATATATACATCACTTCGAAAAATTTCATTCTCCCTCTGTTTCTTCCTCTGTTTCCCCATTGAAGCACCACCTTCCCCGATCGATCGACGCCGTCGCCGCCCCCGTCCCGCGCCGTTGCCGCCGCCGCCCCATCCCCGTCGCCGCCCTCATCCCTGTTGCCGCCCCCGTCCCCGTTGCCGCCCTCATCTCCATCGTCACACCGTCCCCGCGTCGCCGTCCCCGTCATGCCCCGGCCCGTCGCCGCCCCCGGCCGTCGCCTTGCCGTCGCCGTCGCCCCGCTGTGAGCTCTCCCCCTCTAACCCCTCTCCCTCACCCCCGGCGGCCACCATGGGCGCCGCCCCTCCCCGAGCCCATACACACACACAAGCATGATGAACACACACACACACACACACACATTTCCTTAAGTTAATTAGTATATACGTATTTTGTATGTTTAATTAGTTTAGATTTTTTAGATTATTATTTTTTCACTAGTATATATGTATGAATGCATGTTAGATGGATATAATTAGGATGGAATTTTTTTATATAATGTTGTTTTTCTGTTTTTTAATGGATGTATAGGAGTTGTTTTTTCTGTTTTTAATGTTAGATCCTTAATTAGTATGAAATAGCATATAGAATTTTGACATATGCAATGATAGCATAATTAGTGTTACATTTGCATATAGTATTTGTTGTCGACGATGCCCGGCCCGCATCCTCGCCGTCGACCCGTTCGCGACGATGTCCTGCTTCAGAGGACCCATGTCCGGGACTGGGCTCCGCCGGGCTGGCACTGGGAGGTGCTACCTTCAGGGGCGCGACGCTTGGTGAGGAACCCGACCCCGAGTCCTGTCGTCGACCCTCATCTCCTTTGGTGGCGTTCGCGTGGGCCACTTTCGGTGCGGAGGGAGCCGGCCCCGCCGGAGGTGGTACGTCGCCGTGTCAGGGAGGAGGACGAGCACGTCCATCGCTACATGGCTGCTATGGACGTCAGGTTCTCCAATACCTGGCAGGTTCTTTGGGGAGATCACCCGAGCTATGATCCAGTGATGGTTCCTTCACTTTGGTTGTGCACCGCCTAGATTACTCTCTAGTATTCGATCCAAGGTAAGTAATTAAGTAGTACTATAGCTAGCTAGCTGCCATCTCTTTAATTATCATGCTTGATTAATTATTATCTGATTAAATTCCATTCTCATAAAGGCCCTGAAGTAGGCGCCGGGGAATAATCTGTGTGCATACTACGTTTGCGAGAACATTCGCATGATGGCGTCTGAAAGGAGCAGATCTCAAAGATAGGAGTGAGTACGTTTGTCAGAACACTATTCACAATTTTTACACCATTATCGATATCTAGTCACACAACTAATACATATGCATATTGATCTCCTTCTTAACAGTTCAAAGAGGTGCGGGAGCAGCTCCTACCAGAGGACCGCATAGAAGCAACTCAAGAGGAAATAACGGGATATTTGCTCGACCAGGTCATAGATCCCAAAGAAGAATACTATTACCCGCTACCGCCTTCATGAACCATTTCCAATTGTCATTATGCTCCGAAGGCACCAATTAGGAGGAATTGTATATAGCTACCTAATTTTATAAATATATACATGTGTGTGTATATGTGTGAATTAATGGTGGTTGTGAGACATTCGATGATATATA